>NC_041343.1:2584406-2776906 GCF_004354835.1 Perca flavescens
AACCCCCCATCACAGCGAGGTGTGTTTTATCGCATTTGTTTCACCTTACATGGTAATACAGTCTTAAAGCAAGCATCAGGTTGGATATACGTAAAAACCATCTCATATGACGATATTTCCTTTATACATATGCATGTTGCTGTCTAACATAGAATCTAACGGCTCAGTTCGACTGCATTGATCAATAGGTCAGAGCAGTAACCTTTTCACCTCTTATATGCACCCAGAGCCTAACCCTGTACACAGGGCCCCAACAGCACTTCCTCTTTCCAGCTGTGCAGGTTCAGACAGACAGTTACGCAAAGCAACTTATACATCTGAACCCTCTTGCAGACACTTCCTCTTTCCGACTGCAGGGTCAAATAGGCAGCTTCACACCACAACTCACACTAAAATGTCTATAAGCATGTTTATAGTAAGATCAGTAACACAAAAACTTAGCATGATTATATTTCTAAAGGCACATTAGCACTCATAAACCAAAATCAAAGGCAGTATTATAGTCTCAAGAGCAGAAATATATTTTAGCTGTTTTTGGGGTAACTCATGTCAAAAGCAGAAGCACAGTCTCCACTGTTCTTGAGCTGATACATTTCAAAAGCAGAAGTATAGTTTTAGCTGTCTTTTGGATTAATACAAATACATTTCAAAAAGCAAGAAAATAAGTTTTAATTGTTTTTTGGATTTTCACATACTCGTTCAACAATGTATATATATATATATATATATATATGTGTATATATGTGTGTGTGTGTGTGTGCATGCATCTACGGAGGCCCGAGCCACGTTGTCACGTGACAATATAATTAAGCCTTTACTGACTCATTGACTGACCCACTGACATTGCTTTACCATCCATCCATCCATCCATCCATCCATCCATGTTAATTTAATTGTATGCACATTTCTTAAAGGTGCAATATGTAATACTGACAGCTAGTGTTTAAAATAGTTACTGCAGTACCAATTCAAAATACTGGCGAGAGTTGTTTCCCCCTCCTCCCCAGACTCAAAGTTCAATGTTGCTAGACGCTAGTCTCACATAGCCAGACATTACTTCACAGCACACCAGAGTAGCTAACGTTAGATGCTAGTCTCACATTGGCTTTGGCTCAGTGGTAGAGCGGTTGCCTGCCAGTCGGAAGGTTGGTGGTTCGATCCTTGGCCCTGCAGTCCCATGTCGAAGTGTCCTTGGGCAAGACACTGAACCCTGAGTTAATAAATGTGTAAATGTGTGTGAATGATTATCTGATCAGCAGGTGGCACCTTGTATAAAAGCACTATATAAGAACAGTCCATTTACATAGCCAGACATTACTCCACAGCACAGCGGAGTAGCTAACGTTAGATGCTTAGATATATATCTATATCTATATATAGATATAGATATATATCTATATATATATATATATATATATATATATATATATATATTACATATTGGACATTTAAGCTTCCTTGCCTGTTCCTTTGTTTCAAATCAGGGTGACAACGCAAAATATTTTCTAGATAACAAATATTAACTGTGTGGACAAGCACCATTAGGACTTAATTTGTACTTAATGTGTGGATTACATTTTGTAATCTTTCCCTACGTTTGAATGCTTACATAATATCCTGCAACAGATGTTCTACAGGAACACCAGGCACGCTCATATCTTTCCCTCATGCTGTTGTGCATTAAACATTTTTTGAACTTCCATTGCCCACAAGCTGTCATTACAAAGTAATAATGGTTATTTTTCATCATTGATCAATATAGAGTGAGCCACTTAGTAAACTAATTTCACTCATTTAACCAGAGACCATTAGTTCTCATCAGGATATATTAAGTTGTAGTGGTAGAAAGCAATGACACGTTTGCTGAATGTTTGAGTTCTAGTTTCCTAATTGTCTGTAACTGGACACGACTCCATTTTAATGGCTATTTTTTTAGTTTTTTTATCATTGCAAGACTCTGTTAGTGTGCATGCAGATTTGTTCTACACACTCATTACTACTCACTCAACAAAGAGGGACCCTAAATATCTTATTACCTTATTATTCTTACCTATTCTTTTGGCAGGGATGATGAGGAACAATAGGTCTATGCAATGCAATCAAACGCAGTTACAACTCTGTGATGGAATAAATGCCTCCTGAAATAGATGTAATCATCTTACAAAGCATTAGGTGCTGTCTAATCTGGCCAGTGGCGTGGGCGCCCCAGCTAAACCCCATCACTGCAGAGTGGGATTGTGTGGATTAACCCATTCATCATCCCCACTACTCAATCACTCATCTGCACAGTTGATGTATGGCCGATCTTGCCCCAAGTCCACTTGAAAAGGGGGTCTCGAGTAGGCTACGGCTCATGCGTACTCCCGTCAGTACGCATCAGGTGTAAAAAAAACAAGTGAACCAAAACACGGAAGTGGGCTACTAAATAATGCGACTACGAGAAGTTTTATTTTTAGTGCTAGCTTGGAATGTGGAATGTTCAGGTCCAGTCAAAACAATGCCGCATAGCTGGTTTATCAGCACTAGCTGCATGTGTAAAATATAGCGGCTGTGGATAAAAGGGAAATTGACCGCTAGAAGTCAAAGATGTTTTGGCGCTGGCTAAAACCTCTTTGGTCTATCGAAAAAGAGGTCTCATTTTGATGTTACAGGAGACCTAATATGAAGCATTTTCAGGTTAATACTTTTATTTTGTGTTTCCACTAGAACATGTTTACATGCTTTAATGTAAAAAAATGTCTGCTGCACCCGTATACCCGCTCTGTTTGAGCGCTGTCTCTTTAAGCCCCCCTCCTGAAAAACCCAGTCTGCTCTGATTGGACAGCGTTTCTGGATCTCAGAGTCTCTGCATCTTTGCTGTGCTGTTCAATGGAGTGCAATGGAGTATATAGCCTGACTTTCTACCGTGAGAAACGAGTAAAGGTTTCTAACCAATTACTACACAACCGGGCATGTTTCAGTAGTAATGTGACCCAAAATTGGGGAGAAATTAAACACATTGGCAGCCAAGATTACGGCTTTTCTTGGCGTTAGCAAGCAGCTACTTGTAGTTAGCAATGGATTGTAATGGAATATAGCAGCACTTTCTACCGTCAAAAATCGTGGATAAAGGCTTTTAAACTTAATACTACACAACTGGACATGTTCCAGCAGTAATGTGACCCAAAATTGGGGAGAAATTAAAGAAGATTACAGCTTTTCCTGACTAAGCATGTAGCTACATGTGACAATGTAAACAATGCAGTAGCCTGCCTGGAGCAGATGACCAATCATAGAAACCCAGCTTTGTGTCACGTGACACTGAGCCAAGAATAGAAAAAAACGTTGAAACCATAGCGTTCAGAACCGTGGGAAATCTGAAGTTTCTGCTCAGCGGGATTTCTCTGAAGTTCTATCTGAAGTTTCGTTTACCTCATTATTTGAAGCATTGGCCATGTTTAACATGAAAATCTGACGTTGTAATATTAATATAGGTATAGATATTGTAATGTTTATGATTTATAACATGTGACGTTATGATGTTGTAGTATTTCCACGTGATGTGTCTCAGGTTGTAAGCAGACATTTGTTTTATTCAGTCCACAAGGGGGCGCTTTAGTTTTAGCTTTAGTTGAGACTGCAGAAGCAGCGAAGTAGTCAGAAAGCAAGATGGCGGAGTTAAGTGAAATGTAAACGATTGTAACAGAGATTTAGAAGTTCACTAAAGAGTCTAAAAGCTACTTTGCTGTGTCAGAGTTTTATTCAAGAACTTTACAGATATGAAGAAAATACCGAATATCATAAAAGGTCACCTATAATGATGTAATTAAAGGTCAGAATAAAAAACTTTAAAGCCGTAAGTAGATAATGTTTTGCTAAAGCCAAAGATGGTGCACTTTAAGCTACAAAATCACAGAACTCAGCATCACATTGATTTTGCTGGTTTTGATTGGTATCAGCTAATGATCTCTGCAAAGCTAACGTTAGCTTAAGTTGACTGGCTGACTAAACAGGGAGGGAAATAATAAAAATAAATAATAATATAAAAATCCCCTCTGTTGCTTTTTTCATTTTGAGATCAATTGCCCCACAATATGAATACACTTTGATTATAACCTTTATTTTGTTGGTAAACGTTGTTGTATAATTGCAATATTACACTCCAGGGTTTGATTTAACTTTAGTGAACACTTGGTCCTAGCCACATCACTGTCGTACCAATAATGTCAAAATCAAACCATCTTGTGTAATATAGCTTGATTATACAATGGTTATTTCTGACATTAATGCCAAAGAAGCAATTTGAATTGAAGAGATAGAGAGAGTGAGAGAGAGAGAGAGAGAGAGAGAGAGAGAGAGAGAGAGAGAGAGAGAGAGAGACTTGTGATGAATCATGTTATCATGACAAATCCCGTCCCACCAACATGGTAAATTAAACATTTCATGTCATGTTCACATATGTTGCAGTGGCTGTTGTTTTGCATGTGTGACATGTTTATTAGGCCTGGTGTGTATTTCATGAGAATCTGAGTGAGGATTACTATGCTCAGGAAACAAATCTGTAATATAGACTAAGTATTGTTTTCACATCGTCCCACACATGGAAATCTATGTGTATCAAGCCTTTTATGTATGTTTAGAAGAGGTTTGCTTTGAATTGCGCAATAAATAATCTCCACACATGTGATCACTATTCTAATACAATTCTAAATCAGGGAGTGTAAGCAGACTACAGCGGTATAACGTCACAATGTACATCAGGGATGAAAATGGACAGGAGAAACCTTAAAATGTGTACTTCACCTGATATTCATTATTTAATTATTTCCTTGAGTGAATTTTTAATTAATACCGTTTCTAAAACAGGCAGTGACATTATTTCATATAATCTCAGATATTAAATTGGACTGAAACAAGATAAAAAAGAGCTAGCACATTTTAGATATATGATTTTATAAGTGAATCACATGCCACTATACACCCTGAAATTCCTTTAATATGTATTTCAACATTTTGAAACTACAGTAGCTAGTAGTTATTTATTTTTCACACAAAGAATATGGGAATAAAAAATAAAAGAAGTAAATAATAAAAGAAGCAGCAACAACAACTACAGTAATGCTAACTAATAAGTAATGATAATAAGAATAAGAATCATTTTCAAGTGTATTGGAATGTCCCTTGACTGTTAAACGCTCCAGTTGTAAAATATTATTGTAAGCAATAGTCCAAAGGTTAAGTAAGTAATAGGTCTGTAGCTATCGATTATTTTAGTAATCAAGTATTCTACCGATTATTCCATCGATTAATCGAGTAATCAGATAAGAAATGATTTTGCTTTGTCAAGGTAACTTTATTTATACCCAAAGGAAGATTTGGCTTACAGTGGGAAGTTGGGTGTGTCAGCGTCCTTTTTACAGACACACATACACATGCATACATAAAACACAATCGGCAGCAGAAGGACATAAAACGTAAAAAAGGAGACATCATTGTTCATAAGATACACTAAGTCAATGGTTCCGCAGGCACAATATAATAATAATAAAAATAAACAAAATGCAGCAGATCTGTATTTCTACTACTTATTTAATATACGTATAGCCGCTGGGCCAAAGCTGTTTCTGTATCGCTTACCAGCCTTTTACAGGCTGGTACTTTATACCTTCGTCCTGACGGTAGAAGCTGAAAGTCACCATATAACGGGAATGGTCTTTCAAAATAGTTCCAGCTATCCTCTGTAACTGTTTAGAATAAAGGGATTCTGGGTTGAGCAGTGGCTTTCCAATCAGCTTACTGGACCACTTCACAATTTGATTCAGATGATTTCTATTTTTGAGAGACAAGTTCCCAAACCACAACACAAGGCAAAAAGACAAAACGGATTCAATAAAAGCATGATAAAATAGAGTCATCAAGGTCCTATCAATGTGGAAAGGGGAAAGTTTTCTCAGACAAAACAATCGCTGGTTTACCTTTTTATAAACATTGTCACAGTTTTCCTCAAAAATCTGTTTACTGTCAATAATCGTTCCGAGATATTTGTAGGTTTCAGCACACTCCACTATTTGACCCTTTTATAGTGGTGACTTCTCGTGCCTGAGGGAGTGATTTCCGAAAATCAATGACCATGTCTTTAGTTTTTGAGATATTAATCTGGAGGAAAGATTTTTCACACCTTGACAAATTCCTGGATAACTGGGCCTTGGCCAGTTTCATTGTCTTGCAGTAGACTAACAATTAGAGTCATCTGCGTACTTTAAAATAGTTCTATTCTCTCTATTACTGCGACACATATTTGTGTAGAGGATGAACAGGAGAGGGGACAACACATATCCTTGTGGGGAGCCAGTGGAGGAGCTTTATAGTAAATAGCAATAGTAAATATATAAAAGAAAGGTTTTGTTTTTAGAAAGAACAACAATTTTATTGCTTAAATTTCATACAATCCCAGGAATAGACGCAAATTTTTTTAAGCACTGGCCACACGGGCCACCGTGTAAATTAGATGGCCAAAGTAAATTTCTTTTGTGCTCTAAATGTAATTTGTTTTTCGCACCCTTCCCCTTCATGCCTCTGGCTTTTTACACTACATTTACAAAATATCTGTTCACTAAGCCCAGGTACATGTGACTGTATAAAGCTTACAGCAGGGCTATTCAGCTACACTGTTCTGGGAAACACATTTTAAGAAGGTTGATCTGAGTGCAGTTTAGAAAGAATGAAGAATGCAGCCGATGATGTCATTGACGTGCATATTAAGTAGCCATGTGCAGGAGGCGCTGGTAAAGAGAGAGGGGGCTGGTTTGTCTCAGCCAGCAGCTAAGTTTACCGATGGCTTTCGTTTTAGTTTGTTTTCTAAAAAAAAATAAGATAACATTTTGCAGAGTAGCATGCTTTAGTTGTTGCAGACGTTAATGTTACCTTATGTAACTTGTCCACTCCGTGATACACAGTACAGAGTTCATGTTTTTGCAGCTTAAAATGATCCCAAACTCTGTTGTTTTCTCCACCTGTCTCTTCTCTTAGCCCCTGACGATTTTTGCTCTCTTTCTTCATTTTGTAATCTGCACTGTCAGTTTTCATGGCATGTGTCAACAGAAGCGTCAGCCAGTTGTGCGACAGTATTAATCATCCGTGCGGAAACACAGCGGTATACAACGTTAGTTACATTGTTTAAACAACTTTGAGGCAAGGAATTTTGCATCAAGGATTTTTAGTAATCAAATTACTTGAGGAATTGTTTCAGCCCTAGTAAATAATAGTTGCGTTGTAACCATACACTGTATAAAATATGGACTTTGTGACGTCAATCATAAGTTTCTGAAGCGCCAAAATGACAATTTTAGTGGCAGTTAAAGCTGCTTACAGAATTTTCTTGAGAATGGGTCTGAGGAACGGCAGGACTAGAACATAAAGAAGAAGAAACAAAGCAGAACAGACAGGGAGGGGTGTAACAGAGTGCTTTCTGTGTCTGAGATAAACATCCAGAGTATAAACACCATCACAATACCAAAACATATGCATATACAGTATGTGTTCACAGCAGAAGAGTAGGTTTTACATTTTGGAAGAATATTTGTATTAACCTGGTATTGATTTCAACCACATCTCTGAGGCCTAAAAGCGTTGAGCTTCTGTGTACAACAGACATGTCAACCTACCCATGAAGAAATGTTGGATCTGTTCTAGTGTTCATTAAGTATAACCGGTGCAATTTCCATGGTGACAACTGTAAGGAACTAACTGAGGAAATGTGTTGCTGCTGTAACATGCTAAAAGTGAAGTAGGTTGTTGAAATGCCAAACAATCATACCTGTGCCCACACAACACAATATCTCTCAGTGAAGTTTCTGGCTGAAGCTGTATTTATTACACTCGTCTGCTATGCAGCATCTTCACTTGAGTTTGATATTAAGTTGAGATGGAGTAATGTGGATGTGTGGAATATATAGATGTACACTAGTATAGGTGAAGTTGGAGCTCCAGTAGAGGGAGCCAGAAGACTGGGTTTACTGTTGTTTGAATCCAGCTTCACTGCTCCACATCCTGCTTTTGTCAAGAGTGATTTAAGAAAGGCTCTTGCCTCATTTGTTGAGCTAAATCATCCGGCGTTGTCCAGAGTCTAAAGACAATAGATGTTTTTGTAACTGGTCTGTATTAGCTTTGACTGGTGTCCACATTGCTGAAACCAAAGCAAACTCTGAAGCAGTTTTTAGTTTTTTCAGTTTTTATGTGAGGCAGACATAAGGTTCACCTGTGTAGAGCTCTAAGTTAGTATCTAAGTATAATGTGAATACTCTTTGTTATGTAATACTAGATGTGTGCATCTGGTGTACTGCATGATCGTCATAGCAAGAACTAATGCAGATCTCAGTTTTTTTTTTTTTTTTTTTTTTATAGTCCGCACTGCCAGCTAAGTTATTCCTCCCACACTTGTGAGGTCATTAAGACACCCATACACTTATCTGACCCAGCTGCAATGGACTATGCTTTACCTCCGCCTCGTGGCTGACCTCACAGGAAATTGCAGCCACACATGCATAAGAGCAGACATCATGCTTGGGGCAGTGAGTAGGCATGGAATTAACATAAAGCTGTGGGTTATGATTCATCAATTACTGTGTTCTTCTAATGCAATTCCATTGCTAAATCTCATTTGGTCCCAATACCTCCATGATGTTCTGGGTTATTTCTCAGTCAGTGATATCTGTGTTTATCTGCAGTGTATTGATCATTAGCAGATGTATGCAAATAACGTCAAAGTTTGTAATTTAAAAAATAATAGAACTAAGCATGGACTTGAGCTGGACCAATGAATAGGTGTAGCAGACATTTATTAGCTTATTGCAGAGTCAGTATATTGGTATCAGCATATATTATGTTGGCCGATAAATTGCAGTGCAGAAATGCTAAAGATATGTTTTAAAAAGTGTTGCTATTTGTCCCCCAGAGAGAACTGCCAAGTTTATTTCTCTAAAATGTTCCACTAAGAGCATATATTGGTCACAATTGTTTCTGCATGATCACCAGATGTTTTGAGCTCTCAAATATTTATTTTGGTATCGACTATCAGTTGGGCTATTGCCTGGACTGGTATCAAATTTGAATGGTTCTAAATGACCACTTTGGTGAAAATGATAATTGGTTTATTACGACATAGTCTGGATCAACGGAAGTACATTTCCAGGATAATAGTCTGACATCCGGCGCATTCTGCTCTCTGTGTGTTACTGTTCTCAAACTCTAATTAAAACATATCTTGCAGCTAGTTTAAACATAGTAAAATATCTGCAATGCAATTTCAAAACATGACTGTAGTAATGTAGTAATTAAACAAGAGCACATTTTAAGTTTAGATATACTACATGATAGTCTTCAGTGCCAAGTAACATTTAGCTGCAATTTAGTACACCTTGATATTTTGAGCAGTATTCCTGACTATAATTTATACCAAGGTAGTGACAGGCTACAGGAAATTCACAATTATGCTGACAATAAATTTAAATGTAAAGTCACTTCATTGTCATTATGTACACTGTTCTATGAATAGTGTACACACAGTGCCAGGGATTTCATGGCATCTTTTTCATTAAATAATATGTTATTAGATGTTGTGCTGGTGTTTGCCTTCAGCCACATAGTATTCCTCTTCCATCCATATAAGATACTATGACAATCTTCCAGGAAGACCTACAAGCTATTAAAGGATAATTTTACTTTGTCACAACATGGATGGTATTTTAATAGTTTTGGCCAACATGCCTGTCAGTGTCGGATTCAACCCGGCCACCGGTTATTGGTCAAATTTGCGGAAAAGTTGCGGCGATTGTTCAAAATTGCAAGTGGCACCAAATTCACGGTGATTGGTTTAATTTGTGTGATTTGCGATCGCGACATTGCAAAATTCCCGAGGGACTGTTCAGTGGTTATGCAGCTGCTCTGCAGGTGAAGCAGAGAGAACTCTAGCCTCATGTGAACTCTAGCCTCAATGATGTGTGAAATAAAGGGTACATGACTTAGTGAGAGGTGGAACCCAACCAGCACTTCTCTTATGTCTCCAACACCATCCAACGTTTCATCCCTAGAAGACACCTATTCTGCCTTAAGAAGAAGATGTGTAATTTTCAATGACAGACTACAGCACACTAAACAATATGTGCATATTCTAAAGGATGTCCTACGTTCAACTGTTGAGTACATTTAACTGATGAGTTAATCAGAGGAAGATAATGTTATCTGTTCCCACCCTTCTTTAATGCCTGTTGTCTCCAAGTAGCAAAGGAAAAAGGAGTACTGTAAAACCTCTTAAGAATGAGGTCTGGGTGGATGAATGGGTCTACTGTACAAGGCATATGACTTCCACACTGGAGACTGAAGTTTTCTTCCTGCCTCCTACTAACCGCCAACATTTTGGGTCTTGAAACCTAATCCTACAGAATTATTTGAATTTGTTGCAGAATGCAGTAAACCATTGCTCCTACAGGAAGCAGGTATATACAATACAGCTTATTTTAAACTGAGATAATGGTAGGGCCGCACAGTCTAGTTAATTAATAGGAAACACTGTAGCTGACTCGTTGTGGCCCGGGAATGCCTGCTCCTGGCATCTAAGATACAGAACAGTATATATAATCAGTTTCTTCACAATTGCACGATTCCTAGCTTTTCCCTTAGCTCTCCATCTTCGGTGTAGGCCTATTGTTCTGTTTGATCTTCAGTTGCTGCCCAAAAGCAAGGTTAGTAAAGTCATATTTTACAAGAAACTCGAGATCTCCATCCATTCTATGAACTTGCTAACTAACTTAATAACTGCCCGCCTGCACACGTGTAGTTACGCTAGCAGGTCTGAGATCAGTGCAGACATGTGATTGGTGAGAAGCCAGGTTCAACCTGGCCTCCCTTGTTGTTGTTTTTACGATGAATTGTCCATTCAATGTCAACCTCGGTCAAGCCTGGCCTCAATCTGAAATGTTTTACTTTTTTCTCTTAGGGATGCAGGAAACACTGGCCTCCTTTGAGCGTTGGTAGCATTTTACTGACCACTAGACAGAGCTCAGGACTGCACCATGCATGCAGTGGCAGAGGGGCGCTGTTTCGCTCCAGCAGCTACAGAAAGAAATGATACTGGTATGTTAAGATAAGGGAAATGGCAAAAATCCGTAAAAGACACAACTGTGGAAATCATAAATTTAGTTTTCTTCGCCTCCCCGGGAACCATCACCTTATCGTGGTGCAGAGGTTTGTGTGTCCCTATGAATCTGAGGGCTGTGTTGTCTGGAGCTGTGTGCTCCTGGTAGGGTCTCCCAAGGCAAAGTGGTCTCAGGTGAGGGGCCAGACAAAGAATGGTTCAAAAACCCTATGAGCCAACGTAGAAGAGGTGAAGTTACCCTGCCCGGAGGAAGCCCGGGGCCCCCGTCTGGAGCCAGGCCCAGATGGCAGGCTCGTCAGCGAGCGCCTGGTAGCCGGGTTTGCCACGGAGCCTGGTCGGGCACAGCCCGAAGAAGCAACGTGGCAACTCCCTCTCTATCCCATGGGCCCACCACCTGTGGGAGGAACCGCTGGGGTCGGGTGCGCTGCTACACGGGTGGCAGTGAAGGTCAGGGGCCTCGACGGACCAGACCTGGGCAGCAGACGCTGGCTCTGGGGACGTGGAACGTCACCTCTCTGTGGGGGAAGGAGCCGGAACTGGTGCGGGAGGTGGAGCGCTACCGGTTAGATCTGGTGGGGCTTACCTCTACGCACAGTCTCGGTTCTGGAACCATACTCCCGGATAGGGGTTGGACTCTTTTCTTCTCCGGAGTTGCCCAGGGTGTGAGGCGCAGGGCGGGTGTGGGGATACTCACAAGTCTCCGGCTGAGCGCCGCTACGTTGGAGTTTACCCCGGTGGACGAGAGGGTTGCCGGGTTGCGGTTTGGTGGGCTTGGGGATCTCATCGCTGCTCTCTGCAGATGATGTGGTCCTGATGGCATCATCGGCCTGCGACTTTCAGCACTCACTGGATCGGTTCGCAGCCGAGAGTGAAGCAGTTGGGATGAGGATCAGCACCTCTAAATCTGAGGCCATGGTTCTCAGCAGGAAACCGATGGAATGCCTACTCCAGGTAGGGAATGAGTCCTTACCCCAAGTGAAGGAGTTCAAGTACCTTGGGGTTTTGTTTGCGAGTGAGGGGACAATGGAGCGGAAGATTGGTCGGAGAATCGGTGCAGCAGGTGCGGTATTACATTCAATCTATCGCACCGTTGTGACAAAAAGAGAGCTGAGCCAGAAGCGAAAGCTCTCGATCTACTGGTCAGTTTTCGTTCCTACCCTCACCTAGGGTCATGAAGGCTGGGTCATGACCGAAAAAACGAGATCCAGAGTACAAGCGGCTGAAATGGGTTTCCTCAGGAGGGTGGCTGGCGTCTCCCTTAGAGATAGGGTGAGAAGCTCAGTCATCCGTGAGGAGCTCGGAGTAGAGCCGCTGCTCCTTTGCGTCGAAAGGAGCCAGTTGAGGTGGTTCGGACATCTGGTAAGGATGCCCCCTGGGTGCCTCCCTAGGGAGGTGTTCCAGGCACGTCCAGCTGGGAGGAGGCCTCGGGGAAGACCCAGGACTAGGTGGAGGGATTATATCTCCAACCTGGCCTGGGAACGCCTCGGGATCCCCCAGTCGGATCTGGTTAATGTTGCTCGGGAAAGGGAAGTTTGGGGTCCCCTGCTGGAGCTGCTCCCCCCGCAACCCGATACCGGATAAGCGGACGAAGATGGATGGATGGATGGATGGATGGATGGATGGATGGATGGATTATAAGAATATATTTATAGGGTGGCTTCTTTTGGTCTCCTAGAGATACCACCACTAATTTTAACACCACCAATCTGACTAAACAATGTTATTTCATTGAGGGAGGTGAGAGCCAGAGGAGTGAGCACTGATGTCTTACCAATAATTGGTGTGTGTTGGGAGATAAAAGGATTAGCTGGCACCTTAGTCAATGTGGAGGAGGGCTAGCTGTAGGGAGGGGATGCAGCTGGAATATTCACTCCCCAAAGAAAGAAAGCTACACAGGAGCCATCACTGAGCCCCAGCCCACTCCTCCCACCCATTATGTAAGCATGATGAAAGCAGATCAGCATTATAACAGTGTGTATGTGTATTCACTGTAAAAATGATTTGTGTGAGTGGAATTCTTGGATGGAAGCTACCAGTAAAGTTGCATGAAAAAACATGTATCAGAGAGGATGCAAATCTTCTCAGATCCACCGAAAAGGGTGCGAGCAGCATGGTAACAGTCCCTGTCAGGTACTTGAAAGCCAAAAGGAGTGATGTGACCAGAGAAAATAAAATGCCTTCAAATGATAATGGCACTGAGGGAAACTTTGTTGTTAACTACCAGAACATTCCAATATCAGTGTTTCAAATAAACAACAAATACAGCAGTTTCTCCTCAGGCAGAGTGAGAAACAGGAAAAAAGTCTCAACAGCTAATTTATCATGGAAACCGTGTGAAATATGACAGCTACGGTAGCTTGGAAAAAACATTATGGGCACTGAATTTGATGTATTGACTGTATTTACTATCATACCCCAGATGAGACGAGTAGCGAACCCTGCATCCCTTTAAAACTTAAAACTGTTCCCAGGTTAGTGGGGATGCATCATGCTCAAAATCCACATCATAGTAATGTTCCCTCAGCATTTTGTTTTGTTGCTAAACTGTATGTAAAATGAGTGGTGACTTTAATTCCTCTGTTTCAGGTAACGGTATCCTAGGGTGCTGTCTATATGTTCAATTTTTCGCTTTAGCAAAAAGCTAGCAAATAAGCCCACTGACGACAACTTAATTGTTCGTATTTTGGCACGATGTTTAATTGTCAGAGTGAGTAAAAATGTGACGTGAGATGCACATTGAAAAATGTGTTATGTATCTGGAATTATTCTGTATGTATGTATGTATGTATGTATGTATGTATGTATGTATGTATGTATGTAAAGCTGAACGGACTCACAGTAGTAAAACAGTTTATATTCTGAATATAGTGATACTATTCTGAAATACTCTAGAAGGACACTAACATTATATCCTGGAATATAATTGCAAGACATTACAAAGTCATAGTCAAAGTCTGACACCATCTCACATCTAAAGACAATCATCTCACATCTAACGTTAAAGACTATATTATATATAAAGACCTTGCAGGGGATCTTGCAGGATCAAGACTACAGCTAGATTTGTTTTGAAAGATTTAACCAAGCTAGCTAGCCACTGCTAGCATTAGCTGGTAACTTGAGGGAAAGTTTGCAGAGTTTCTGTTCTGCCGTACATGCTAATGAATGTCTCCAGTACCCGGAGGTCTGAGTTTATCTGCCGGTAAAACTCCTGTTGGATGACTCGCTTCGGAAGGGTTGAACATTTTTCCACAGGTGTTATTTTGTAACACCTGGAAACTGAGGAGATGAAGTTGGTAACCATCTCAAAAGTGCATGCTAATGGGACCAGGGAGCTTTTCAAATGTTTCAGTAGCTTTCTCATTTAAAACAAAATATTTTTTCATCTCATTCTATGGAATGCACATCTTGCTCCTTCTTTTTTTAAATTATGCGATAGGGCTCAGTGAGCTGTTATGGCCTGTTTATGTTGATAGCATTCTCTTTTTTAATCCTAGACACCAACTTTACATCCATCTGAACCTTCTCCCATTACTGTATATACACAACCTCCAGTTTAAAAACTGGAGGTTGTGTGTATACATGTTATATGGTTCAGTGCTATTTTGACCTGTATTATTTTACTAACCTGTAAAATTAGGCAAATTAGTCTGTCTAAATAAAAACAGTGTAGTTTTTTTTGAAGATGGGATTCAAGTACAAATTAATATTTTATTATTTAATAAAATCACGAACATTTTATTATGTTGTTTAGTTGGCAGGTAAACATACATACATATTTACATGTACAAAGTAAGAGGAGTAGTGGTAGTAATGGTAATGTAAGAGTAGAAATGGTAGTAGACATGCAATACAGATAAGCCATGCCCAACTTCCAAGTATAATCTGAATACAGATGTTGATGACACATATAGATACAAGTAATAGCTTTATGTTACATACCTAGTACATGTAGGCAGGTTGACTTTGAGCCTGTATGTAGTCAGAGATGTCCTTAACTCAAATATATCCGTTATTGTCAGAAATTATGGAGCAATTTCTTTTTACAGCACCTCAAGTATTTAAAAATGTAGCTATTCCAAGGTAATTTGGGGCATTTCTCCAAATTGATCCAATAAAAATAGATTTTTAGTCTGTACATAGTCTGAGTTGTCCATAGTTGAAAAAATTTCATTGTCAGGATTTATTTTTTTAGCAATACCAAGTATGTATATGTGTCCCGTTTTTCACTTTTTGTAATGCTCAGCCTACTTGTTAGGCCTTAGTCTTAAAGCTCCTGTAACTGTGTTAGATGCACAAATAGTAACTCTGCAGCTGGACAGTATTGCATGTGTGTGCTTAGGAGCAGAATTCATGCCATCACAATACATGTGGCCCTGATGCCTAAAATACTCACCAGATTGGGGATTTTGTTATTGTATTTTCTGATAAAGCCTATGGATTAACAGTTAATACCAAGGCTTAACAGATACTCCCACTGTTAAAGTATAATTACATGATTACAAATTTGAGCAAGCACATGTTGTTGTGTTATATAACTTTCTTTTTTGTTTTTGTTAACTGTTAAAGTATGACATCAGTGAAGGCTTGAGCCATAAACCAAAAGTTTGGAGGGAAACAGTTGACTTCACTTGCCTCTTGGCAAAACTGAATACTAGAGTTTTCAGTTATAGTTCAGCTCTAATGCTGTCTTTCAATCTCAGTAGGAGACAGCAGTCTTTGCTGGCACAAGCAAGTGTCACTTACAACATTACAGGCTTTTAGGCTTGGGCGCTATTTATATTTTCATACCTTAATACCTTCTTGACATTTTACCGGGGTATACAGTATTTGGCGGTATTTGTGTAAAACATATTTAGGGCCCGAGCGCCGACAGCGGCGAAGGCCCTATTGAAACTGAAGGAATTATTATTAGGACCCGAGCGCCGACAGCGGCGAAGGCCCTATTGAAACTGAAGGAATTATTATTAGGGCCCGAGCGCCGACAGCGGCGAAGGCCCTATTGAAACTGAAGGAATTATTATTTTTTTATTATTATTTTCCCGTCAAATGAATTGCCTTTTTGAGGGGCTTAACATATTCAAAAACTCACCATATTTGGCGGCCGCATCAAGTCTGGTGAAAATTTACGTATTTTAAGGGTTTCGGGAATCCATCCATCCATCCATCCATCTTCGTCCGCTTATCCGGTGTCGGGTCGCGGGGGGAGCAGCTCCAGCAGGGGACCCCAAACTTCCCTTTCCCGAGCAACATTAACCAGCTCCGACTGGGGATCGAGGCGTTCCCAGGCCAGGTTGGAGATATAATCCCTCCACCTAGTCCTGGGTCTTCCCGAGGCCTCCTCCCAGCTGGACGTGCCTGGAACACCTCCCTAGGGAGGGCCCAGGGGCATCCTTACCAGATGCCCGAACCACCTCAACTGGCTCCTTTCGACGCAAAGGAGCAGCGGCTCTACTCCGAGCTCCTCACGGATGAGTGAGCTTCTCACCCTATCTCTAAGGGAGACGCCAGCCACCCTCCTGAGGAAACCCATTTCAGCCGCTTGTACCCTGGATCTCGTTCTTTCGGTCATGACCCAGCCTTCATGACCATAGGTGAGGGTAGGAACGTAAACTGACCGGTAGATCGAGAGCTTTGCCTTCTGGCTAAGCTCTCTTTTTCGTCACAACGGTGCGATAGATTGAATGCAATACCGCACCCGCTGCGCCCGATTCTCCGACCAATCTCCCGCTCCATTGTCCCCTCACTCGCGAACACAACCCCAAGATACTTGAACTCCTTCACTTGGGGTAAGGACTCATTCCCTACCTGGAGAAGGCATTCCATCGGTTTCCTGCTGAGAACCATGGCCTCAGATTTAGAGGTGCTGATCCTCATCCCAACCGCTTCACACTCGGTTGCGAACCGATCCAGTGAGTGCTGAAGGTCGCAGGCCGATGATGCCATCAGGACCACATCATCTGCAAAGAGCAGCGATGAGATCCCCAGCCCACCAAACTGCAACCCCTCCCCACCCCGACTACGCCTCGATATCCTGTCCATAAATACTACAAACAGGATTGGTGACAAAGCGCAGCCCTGGCGGAGGCCAACCCTCACCTGAAAAGAGTCCGACTTACTACCGAGAACCCGGACACAGCTCTCGCTTTGGTTGTACAGAGATTGGATGGCCCTGAGAAGAGACCCCTCACCCCATACTCCCGCAGCACCTCCCACAGTATCTCCGGGGGACCCGGTCATACGCCTTCTCCAAATCCACAAAACACATGTAGACCGGTTGGGCATACTCCCAGGCTCCCTCCAGGATCCTTGCGAGTGAAGAGCTGGTCCGTTGTTCCACGACCAGGACGGAATCCGCATTGTTCCTCCTCAACCCGAGGTTCGACTATTGGCGAACCCTCCTTTCCAGCACCTTGGAGTAGACTTTACCAGGGAGGCTGAGAAGTGTGATACCCCTATAATTGGCACACACCCTCTGGTCCCCCCTTTTAAAAAGGGGAACCACCACCCCAGTCTGCCACTCCTTTGGCACCGTCCCAGACTTCCACGCAATGTTGAAAAGGCGTGTCAACCAGGACAGCCCTCCACACCCAGAGCCTTGAGCATTTCTGGACGGATCTCATCAATCCCGGGGCTTTGCCACTGTGTAGTTGTTTGACTACATCAGTGACTTCCGCCTGGGAAATCGGCGACAATCCCCATTATCCTCCAGCTCTGCCTCTAACATAGAGGGCGTATTAGTCGGATTCAGGAGTTCTGCAAAGTGCTCCTTCCACCGCCCTATTACCTCCTCAGTTGAGGTCAACAGTGTCCCATCCTTACTGTACACAGCTTGGATGGTTCCCTTCCCCCTCCTGAGGTGGCGAACAGTTTTCCAGAAGCACTTTGGTGCCGACCGAAAGTCCTTCTCCATGTCTTCTCCAAACTTCTCCCACACCCGCTGCTTTGCCTCTTTCACGGCAGAGGCTGCAGCCCTTCGGGCCCTTCGGTACCCTGCAACTGCCTCCCGAGTCCTCCGGGATAACGTATCCCGGAAAGACTCCTTCTTCAGTCGGACGGCTTCCCTGACCACCGTTGTCCACCACGGTGTTCGTGGGTTACCGCCCCTTGAGGCACCTAAGACCCTAAGACCACAGCTCCTCGCTGCAGCTTCAGCAATGGAAACTTTGAACATTGTCCACTCGGGTTCAATGCCCCAGCCTCCACAGGGATGCACGAAAAGCTCCGCCCGGAGGTGTGAGTTGAAAGTCTGTTGGACAGGGGCCTCCTCCAGACGTTCCCAATTTACCCGCACTACACGTTTGGGCTTACCAGGTCTGTCCAGAGTCTTCCCCACCCTCTGACCCAACTCACCACCAGATGGTGATCGGTTGACAGCTCTGCCCCTCTCTTCACCCGAAAGTGTCCAAAACATACGGCCTCAGATCAGATGAAACGATTATGAAATCGATCATTGACCTTGGCCCTAGGGTGCTCTGGTACCAGGTACACTTATGAGCATCCCTATGTTCGAACATGGTGTTCGTTATAGACAATCCATGACTAGCACAGAAGTCCAACAACAAACAACCACTCTGGTTTAGATCAGGGAGGCCGTTCCTCCCAATCACGCCTCCAGGTGTCTCCATCATTGCCCACGTGTGCGTTGAAGTCCCCCAGCAGAACAATGGAGTCCCCCACTGGAGCCCCATGCAGGACTCCAGTCAAGGTCTCCAAGAAGGCCGAATACTCCGAACTCCTGTTTGGTGCATATGCACAAACAACAGTCAGAGTTTTCCCCACAACCCGCAGGCAGGGAGGCGACCCTCTCGTCCACTGGGGTAAACTCCAACACAGCGGCGCTCAGCCGGGGACTTGTGAGTATCCCCACACCCGCCCGGCGCCTCACACCCTGGGCAACTCCGGAGAAGAAAAGAGTCCAACCCCTATCCAGGAGTATGGTTCCAGAACCAAGACTGTGCGTAGAGGTAAGCCCCACCAGATCTAACCGGTAGCGCTCCACCTCCCGCACCAGTTCCGGCTCCTTCCCCCACAGAGAGGTGACGTTCCACGTCCCCAGAGCCAGCGTCTGCTGCCCGGGTCTGGTCCGTCGAGGCCCCTGACCTTCACTGCCACCCATGTGGCATCGCACCCGACCCCAACGGTTCCTCCCACAGGTGGTGGGCCCATGGGATGGGTTTCGGGAATAGGCGCACAGAAATGGCTCGCTAGCGCCCCCTAGAAAGTTAAGAAAATTGAGCCCCTGCCGTGCGTTTAACGTAGACTCACGAAACTTGGTACACGTATGTAACATGTCAAGATGTAAAAAAAACTTAATTAGAGCCATACCCTAAACCCAACAGGAATTCCGCCATTTTTAATTAAATGTTCGAAATTTGCGATTTTAGCCATTTCCACATGTCGTACTTTAACAAACTCCTCCTAGAGATTTCATCCGATCAACTTCAAACTCGGTCTGTGCATTCTTAAGATGTTAAAGATGAAAAGTTGTTAAAAGAAAAACTTTTCGTCATAGGGCGTGGCCGTGGCAAGGCGGCCATTTTGTGCGTTTCGCCGCCGAAACAGGAAGTGGGTGTAACTCGAGTGTACGTTGTCCGATTACCTCGAAACTTTTCAGGATTCATAAGAGTCCAACCCTGAGGACAAATAAAGGCCAATATTTACTTAAAGTCACAGCGACCCCTATTGGCAACAGGAAGTAGGCCTAAAAGTCAAGGTGCTATACTTTAACGAACATCACCAATTAAAAATGAAGCCTCTGCTGAGATGAATGATACCTCACACAAGACTCTACCTTAAATGGGTCAGCATGTATGAAAGGGGGCGTGGCTTAAACATAGGGGGCGGGCCAAACCATCACCAATGAAGAAGTCTCTGCTGAGTTCAATGATACCTCACACAAGTGTTTACATCAATCGGGCCATTAGTAATAAAAGGGGGCGTGGCTTATGCATAGGGGGCGGGCCAAACCATCACCAATAAAGAAGGAACTCTCTGCTGAGTTCAGTGACACCTCAGACAAGACTCTACCTTAAACGGTTCAAATGTTATGAAAGGGGCGTGGCCTGAGTAAGTGGGCGTGGCCATATTATAGGGGGCGGCTCAGTATCACACGTAGACCACACATTTTGAGTTTCATGCAAATCGGCTGATGTTTGTCATATAAGGCAGATTTCCTATTGCCAGCGGGGGGCGATATGACCAAACGTCAATTTTGGCCTGTAGATGTCCTCAGGCCTGGACCCTTGTCAATTTTGAGAAATTTTGGGCAGATACGACAACGTACACTCAAGTTACAACAACTTCTTTGTTCATCGTTTAACACTCAAAATGGCCGCCACGCCACGCCCACACCGTCTGACGAAAAGTTTTTCTTTTAATAACTTTTCATCGTTAAGGTGTTCGGATGGTACAGACCAAGTTTGAAGTCCATCGGATGAAATCTCTAGGAGGAGTTCGTTAAAGTATAGCACCTTGACTTTTAGGCCTACTTCCTGTTGCCACTAGGGGGCGCTATGACTTTAAGTAAATATCGGCCTTTATTTGTCCTCAGGGTTGGACTCTTATGAATCTTGAGACACTTGTATAAGTCGTACGCTGTTGGCAGCATGTGGTAAGGTTAGCACAACAACCACATTGCGGTGCTAGTCAGTCACACTATGGCAAGCGCAATTGAAGCGGAGGAGCTGAAAGACCTGCCTACTGGTTCCTGGTCAGCTTACAACAGCAACAGAGAGAGAGTTGTGTAGATGCTTCAATTGTTGTAGTGAATGGAAACATAGCCAAAATGCTAAGGCTCATTTAACTGCATCACCAAGATGTATTGACTGGGATGAGGATAAAACAAACCAAAGCCCAACTCCTTTTCCCTGCTAGCCTTTAGACACCAAAGTGAATAAAACAATTACTGAAGTAGTTTGCGTTTAAATGTCAACACAACAAATGTAATAAGGCACTTGAAGATGCCCAGCCCAGACAACCCACTTTAGACAGCAGCTGCCTGTATGACCGTGATAGTCAGATGGCATAATTACATTAATAATTACAGTGGGGGAAATAAGTATTTGACCCCTTGCTGATTTTGCAGGTTTGCCCACTTACAAAGAATGCAAAAATCTACAATTTTAATCATATGTACATTCTAACCGTGAAAGACAGAATCCCAAAGAAAATTCCAGAAAATCACATCATATGAATTTATTAAAATTGATAACCATCTGATGAGGAAAAACAAGTATTTGACCCCCTGGACAAACAGCATGTTAATATTTTGTAGAAAAGCCATTATTGGCCAGCACAGATGTCAAACGGTTTTTATAGTTGGTGACAAGGTTTGTGCACATTTCGGCAGGGATGTTGGCCCACTCCTCCCTGCAGACAGCCTCCAAATCATTCAGGTTCCGAGGTTGTCGCCTGGCAACTCGAATTTTAAGCTCCCTCCAAAGATTTTCAATCGGATTCAGGTCTGGAGACTGGCTAGGCCACTCCAGACACTTTTATGTGCTTCTTCTTCAGCCACTCTTTTGTTGCTTTGGCGGTGTGCTTAGGGTCGTTGTCGTGCTGAAACACCCATCCTCGACCCATCTTCAGCTCTCTCACTGAGGGAAGGAGATGTCGGTCCAGAATTCCACGATACATGGCCCCGTCCATCCTCCCCTCAATACGATGGAGTTGTCCCGTCCCCTTGGCTGAAAAGCACCCCCAAAGCATGATGTTGCCACCACCATGCTTGACGGTGGGGATGGTGTTCTTTGGGTTGTACTCGGTGTTCTTTGCCCTCCAAACACGGCGAGTTGAGTTGAGGCCAAAAGTTCTATTTTGGTCTCATCTGAACACATCACCTTCTTCCAGGCCTCTTCTGAGTCGTCCAGGTGGTGAATGGCGAACTTCATGTGGGCCTGTACATGTTTCTTCTTGAGCAGGGGGACCTTGCGTGCGCTGCAGGATTTCAATCCATGACGGCGTAGTGTGTTACCAACCGTTTCTTTTGTAACTGTGGTCCCAGCTGCTTTCAGTTGATTCATCAGTTCCCCCCTTGTGGTTTTGGGATGATTCCTCACCGTTCGCATGATCAGGGACACCCCACGAGGCAAGATCTTGTGTGGAGGCCCAGACCGAGGGAGGTTGGCGGTGGTGTGGTGCTTCTTCCATTTCCTGATAACTGCACCGACAGTTGATCTTTTCTCTCCAAGTTGCTTTCCGATTCTCTTGTAGCCCATCCCAGCCTTGTGCAGATCAACAATCTTGTCCCTGATGTCCGTAGAAAGCTCTTTGGTCTTGCCCATGGTGGTGATGTTGGATGCTAGTTGTTTGGGTGTTGACAGGTGTCTTTTATACAGGTAACGAGGTGAGGCAGGTGTATTTGATGTAGATAATTGGTTCGGATTGGGGCTGTGTCTTAAAGAAAGACTAACTGGCTTGTAGGAGCCAGAATACTTGCTGTTTGTCCAGGGGGTCAAATACTTGTTTTTCCTCATCAGATGGTTATCAATTTTTATAAATTCATATGATGTGATTTTCTGGAATTTTCTTTGGTATTCTGTCTTTCACTGTTAGAATGTACATATGATTAAAATTGTAGATTTTTGCATTCTTTGTAAGTGGGCAAACCTGCAAAATCAGCAAGGGGTCAAATACTTATTTCCCCCACTGTATTTCAGTTGTCCTTTTAGATTTACTGTAGGCTAATGTTACTTGTTGCATTTCTCCTTAGGAGTTATTTGCTCTGTTGATTGAACGGACTAAGTAAAAGCATGTTAGTTGTGATTCTTTATTCATCGTGTAGAGTTGCATGGTTGGTGTGTGTAGAAAATTTGAAGTTGTTACAAATTTTGGTACAGGGGCACCATCTTGTGGAGACTGGCTTTGTTTACCTGTGTCTGCATTTTATTTTTCCTTCTCCATCGGATATAAGCGTTTTTAAACAACTTCTATCCCTGTCAATCGGCTAAACACGCCCACTTCTCTAAACTGAAATCATAACACTGATACATTACCGAGCAGTCAAACTGACCTATACTGTAATACAGCTATACCAGCTGCTATAACAAAACAACAAAAAACATTTGATTTCGGATGTTTAGCAGACAATATGGCTCATCGGCAATCGTTATCGGTGGAAAAAAACATCATTGGGCATCTCTAATAATAACGACCCCCTCCTTACTAAGCGGCGAGTTTGCTACATTCCACAAGCTCTTTTTTAGTCTAATAAACGTACAAAATAACAAGAAAGGACAAAAGGAAATAGTAATAATAGCAGCTGTACATGTTAGGAAGCCGTACCAAAAGAATTTACATATGACTTGTGCCATGGGGTTGGCTCTAAAGGTTGGATGTTCAGTTGCACCTAAACACTGTCTTGACAATATACTGTTTAGCAGTGTGGGGCAGTTTACTACCTCACAGAGGCTTGGGAATGGAATCACCCTCATCAGTGGTGATTCCCAGCCAGAACACATTGTATTAGACACATCTACACCCTACACTAGAACTAGTTTTCCTCTGCAGGGCTCATGATACCTTTTACACAAAAGCTATGTGCCTTAAATACTGGGCCAGCTGCCTTCTTTAAAGCTCTCAGCAGCACAAAGAGTGAATGGACCGTTCCAGAGCTGAGTTGTAAACTTGTACAAAGCGTAGTGAAAACAACACTCTGCTGTGAGAAGAGGGTGGAGGATTGGATGCCAGGTTGGAGAGTTGTTAAACCACTTTACAGTGAAGAAGCAGAGCTTTCCATAAGTTAATTAACAAGTTGCGATTCGCTGTGTGTGTATATTTTACGACCACTGGCTTCTGCTTCAAAAGAATAATGGGGGGGTGTAGCGGGTCGGCCCCTTAACCACAACATTGGCGGTTCAATCCCTGGCTTCGAACACTGAACCCCAATTTGTTACCCGGTATGTAGCTGTCCACTGCTCTTAATGCTTATGAAATGGTTTTATTAAAAATAAAAACCACAGCTAGAGCATTCATTCGTTTTGCAGCAAAAAGCTAAAGCTTCTGTCTTTCCCGCCATTATGTTGGACACTCAAAATGACGTCCTCACATTACGTGACGTACGGTCCTAAATGTAACTAATTGTTTTTATTCATGACACTATTTCAATATGTACTGTATTATTAATTGTTATGGTTTATTTACAGCAGCACAACTGATATTCACATCTGTGAAGAAGGTTTGGGAGACTTTGATGACTTACACAGAAGCATTTAATGAAATTTCAATCCTAGTTGAGTCTGTCTCTCTCTGGGAAGTATGCTAAAGTGTGTGTGAGGCCCTTTCCCGATCAAAATGTTCCCTTATCATGCATCTGCCTTGACTCCCTCAATCTGTAGAGACAAACACACACAAATATTCATACATGAACAGGTGTGGTTATTTGTCTGGCAGAATATTCTCTGCTCCCTTGTTTCATCTTGGTGTGTGTCCACCTGTCACCGGTCAGTGTAAAAACAACAAGAGAACTTAGCTTAAGGCTCAGCCTCTTCCTCATCTGGTTGGCTGTTAGTGAGGGACTGTGTGGAGTGGGGGGTGAGATGAGGGTGCAGTTGAGGAGAGACTGGGGGTGGGTTGGGGGGTAGAAAGGAGTAGTGAGAGGAGAGTGCAGTTGGTCTGTAATCTGGTGAGTGGGGGAGGGAGTGGGGCCAGAATCAAATCTGTTAAATTCATAAATTCATTTGCACATCCCTGGTCTGCAGATTCTGGGCCCCTCCCACTGCTTTTGCCATAACCATTGATTTCATTCAATCCTCTCTAGACCTCATTTGCATTGTTTTGTTATAAGCTCTCTTCCATTTTATTCTTTTAGCTGTTGTAAATTCCATTTGAGCCTCCTTAACTCCTCTTTTCACCAGATCTAAAAACCTTCATTTCATTCAATAGCACTTTCACCTCAAGGGATCACCCAGGGTTTGTTATTGGAGAAACACAAATGTTAATGTAGCCCGTAATGCCGTGAGTCTGTGACCCCATTTCCACCAATATTAAAATCGGTCCTGGGGATCACAAGTGGACAGCTCTGAGTACAGGTGGGAATGCCCCCAAGGATGCATTGAGGACACAATGAGATTTGATCACTCAGACCACATTCATATGTCCACATTCTTATAGCAGTGTGTACGGGTATGTGTCCTGGGCCACATAGAGGGCCTCCTACTCAACTGTAAGCAGAACTACATATTCGTTCAAAGTATTTCTCACAGAAACCACTGAGAGTGAAGAGTGTGTGTTATCCTCAAACTGTCGGTGATGCGTCACTGTTTTTGTTCCTGTACTGCCTGCTGTTATATCCCCCTACAGGGCTCTAGAGTGCGACCAAAATTTGTAAGGGTGCGACTAAGATTTTTCCTAGGTCGCACCGGTACACCTAACGTCCTCGCAACCACTGCCTCTCCACGAACGAAGCGATGTCGTTTATATCAATATGGTTTACTGTTGCCTTACATGACCCATTCGTTCTGTAAAGCCGTGCCTGTGTCATGATCTCTCCTCTGCGCAGCCCCCCCCATTCACTCACACACGGCTCACCTGCAACATGGAGAGACACAGCGCCACCGGTCCAAACTCCTGACATTTGTCTACAGTTTTAATTGTTATTAACACAGCTGTATATTGTTAAGTATGAGAGGGAAACCTGTATTGGTACCAGTGTAACTCTGTTATTGCAGCCGCCACGGCAAAAAACACATTAGAAGTTATTAAATGCAACTAACTAACGGACATTTCATAGATTACACAAGACGTGTGTAAAGCCGCTGACCCGCCAAAGAGCATTCGACCCGTGCCGGACCGATTCATAATGAGTCAGCCGTCACTCTGAGTAGCATACGCGTCAGTCCATCGCACTCTCCCTCTCTCCCCTCTTTTTTTTTTTTTTTTTTTTTTTTATATATATATATATATATATATATATAACAAACAGGATAACATTAATGCCCTGGCAGTGGCAATAAGCTTTAATTTTGTATTTGCTTTGATTACATTGTTTAAGTTGAGATTTACACTAAATATTTTATTTAACTGCTACTGTACACTACTTTTTAATTAATTATTGGATTTTGCGTATAACAATGCGATTAATCGTGATTAATCAGGGAAATCGTGCAATTAATCGTGATTAAAACTTTTAATCGTTGCGCAGCCCTACTGAAAATACAAACAAAAATCTGAACATATTACACACACACATATCGCCGTCAAGCGGAGAAAAGTTATGTCCTTCAGCATACAGACAAAAAACTGTAAGCAGCGCTTTTCATTAGGCAGTGCACGTTTCTGTAATAATGTATGATTTATGTGAGAGTACCACTAACAAAAACAATCTTTCATTGAAATATTAGGCTATCTGTATTCACACGAAATGATGCCTCTGGACCCCTCTAGCTGGCTACCTTTTCCCACTGGTTGGCTACTCCATGTCCTTGTGGAAAGCCCTGGAGAAGTGGAGTTTTGTTCATTAAGGGAGAGTTGTAAGGACTGCTGGCTGTGTTAAGCACATTACCCAAAGGAGAGCTGAATTAGAAATCAGCAATGCAGGTTCATTGTCTGCATTGAAGGGAACAGGCGTTCTCTATGTCTGAGGATTAGGCTCGCTGTCTGCTTGCCACCAGACATCTGGTCCTCTCATAGCACACTGTTTCACAGGATAGCACGCTGCAACATGACTGGAGAGAGCAGGGAGGTTTTACTGCACTGTGAGTTACTCTTGACAACTTTCTGCTTCTGTATTTCTGAAACTGAAATTACAGTCACTCATTTTCCCCCTCCCTTTATTTGATCACAGTTGGTGGTTTTGATGATTCTGGAGTGTAATGCAGTGTAGAGAGGGTAGTATTTAAGGCCAACTGCCATGGCTTGTTGAATTGATTGGATCGGTTTGATCTTTTTCTGTAGTAATTATCTGCAAAGTCATTTTTATTTTTATTCCTTATAATGAAACAAAAGTCAGAACCTACTCATTTGTGTAAAGAAAGGCTAAATTGGATGCCATGTGCTGTTTTGCATTGCATATTGTATTTTATCTACTGCATACCTTTATTCTGTCATAATATTCAAATGAGTGACAACTAACAACTGGCTTTGCACCACATACTCAGGGGATTTGCATACATTTGCTGTATTCATTTGCATGCATAATAGCCTGTTTTCATTTGAATTACAAAAAGATAGAACTGACTGTTTTTGTTTTATGAAAACTACATCAATATTTATTGTTGATGTAGTTTAATTAATTTCCTGTTTCTTAAAACGGAATGCATGACATAATTTTTGAATGATTGGAACAGACATGACGCTGTATCTGTTGGTTTGTTTTTATCAAGATCTATTTAAATGTGGCACGGCAAATCACTTGTTTTGGGTCTGTTTTTTTGGTAAAACATGGCTAGCCATTCAAAAAATGTAATGAATTGAATGCCAAACAAAGAGCTCACTTGTGTCCAACAGATGCTTTGTGGTAGATGTTGTTATGATGCAGCGACAGATGTTGAGTACATCGCTCCAGAAGATTCTAATGCATTGAGCTGATATAGCAGTGATGCTAACATTCAGTCAAAGCAGACAATGCGGAAAAATTTAACTCGGAACAGAAATTTGAAAAAGCTGCATGTAGTTCGATACATTTGTTGCACATGCATGCTGTTTTTTTGATGACATCCTGACTTACCCAATCATGTTGATCTGCTGTGAAGCTTCAGGTAGGGAAGCTTTGTCATCACAGTAAGTTCTGTATGTGTGTGTGTGTGTGTGTGTGTGTGTGTGTGTGTGTGTGTGTGTGTGTGTGTGTGTGTGTGTGTGTGTGTGTGTGTGTGTGTGTGTGAGAGAACAAATCATGATACAATAGGAATGCCACTCTGAAGCTCCGTATATAGACTGTATGTATAGAGTACATGAAAAGACAACACAAGCGCCTGGACGCTACGGAAACCAAAACTTGCGCATGTTAAATTTGGAACCCATGATCAGATTTGAAACCAAATCCTCTAAACGATTCCAATAAAGAAACGATTCCACTGGAATCGTAATTTTTTTAAACGATTCCAATTAGGAATTGGTTCTCAATGCCCAACCCTAGTTATTACCCTATGCCTTCCAACCAGCATCAATTCTTATAGGTAGACTTACAAAAAGTCAGGAAATGTTGAGGATTGTAGACGCAGTGGTCGGCCAAGGAAACTTAGTACAGCAGATGAAAAACACATCCAGCTTATTTTCCTTCGAAATCGGAAGATGTCCAGCAGTGCCATCAGCTCAGAACTGGCAGAAACCAGTGGGACCCAGGTACACCCATCTACTGTCTGTAGAAGTCTGGCCAGAAGTGGTCTTCATGGAAGAGTTGCAGCCAAAAAGCCATACCTCCGACATAGAAACAAGGCCAAGCGACTCAACTATGTACAAACACATAGGAACTGGGGTGCAGAAAAATGGCAGCAGGTGCTCTGGACTGATGAGTCAAAATTTGAAATATTTGGCTGTAGCAGAAGGCCGGTTGTTGGCCGAAGGGCTGTAGAGCGGTACAATAATGAGTGTCTGCAGGCAACAGTGAAGCATGGTGGAGGTTCCTTGCAAGTTTGGGGCTGCATTTCTGCAAATGGAGTTTGGAGATTTGGTCAGGATTAATGGTGTCCTCAATGCTGAGAGATACAGGCAGATACTTATCCATCATGCAATACCATCAGTGAGGTGTATGATTGGCCCCAAATTTATTCTGCAGCAGGACAAGGACCCCTAACATACAGCCAAGGTCATTAAGAACTATCTTCAGCGTAAAGAAGAACAAGAAGTCCTGGAAGTGATGGCATGGCCCCCCCAGAGCCCTGATCTCAGCATCATCCAGTCTATCTGGGAGAACATGAAGAGACAGAAGGATTTGAGGAAGCTTACATCCACAGAAGATCTGTGGTTAGTTCTCCAAGATGTTTGGAATAACCTACCAGCCTAGTTCCTTCAAAAACTGTGTGCAAGTGTACCTAGAAGAATCGATGCTGTCTTGAAGGCAAAGGGTGGTCACACCCAATATTGATTTGATTTAGATTTATCTTCTGTTTATTCACTGCATTTTGTTAATTGATGAAAATAAACTATTAACACTTGCATTTTTGAAAGCATTCTTAGTTTACAGCATTTTTTCATACCTGACCAGGTGCGGGGAAGGTTTCTTTTCAACATATAAATATCAACACTTATGTTGTCTGGGGCCATTATTACTGTAAGGCCTTTTTCTTTACACTGGTGTCTTTACAGTCACCTGAAGGCAGCAGGTATCTGTTCCCCTCTGCATCTCTAACTGATGTCACTGTCAAGCCAATTACACATGGCAGATCCCTTGGTGACATTTTGTGCATTAGAGGATGGATACCCGACCCAAGCCCGTACCCGCCGGGCCTGATGTTCAGGTTCGGGTTGGGCTTGGTCACATCAGCATGTTAAGGCATTGAACATTTTAAATTTAAACATCTTATTATGTAGGTGTGTTAACGTGCGCTTGTTGCCCCGTGTGCGCTGATGTGCTCATCTGTTGACATTTCCGAATGCCTTCCTACAGTTCCATGTCTTTGATTCATTATTTTACACGCGTGTTGGAGACTGATTGCATTGAAAACAGTTCATCAAGCCCCGAGCGATTTGATCGTCCGTCTGATTGATAGCGTCTTGCTTCGGTAGTTCAATGCAGTTATTATTGTCATATTCTTCATTACAGTGGCTTATTATCCACTTTACATTTAAACTAGGCTTGCACGATTTGGGGAAAAATATGAATCACAATTTTTTAGCTTAGAATTGATATCACGATTCTCTACTATGATTTTTTTTTTTTTTTTTCACAAAATGTAATGTTTATTGCACACATGAACCATGACAAAACAAAACAAATTGGCAGTACCAAATAGATTTTTTTAGCACCTATAGCAGTGGTTCCCAACCTTTTTTCCTTGGCGCCCCCCCTACTCATGTCTAAGAAAAGCTGAGCCCCCCCGAAACCAAAGTTGATGTAACTCTCCAGATAGAGCCTTACTTTCTTTTTTGATACAGAGGAGTTATCAGCACGGTTAAGATTCTCTTCCATGTTTCATTTATAAAATAGTGATGCCGTGGCGGCAGGAAAAACGAGGATACAACAAAATACTTTTGTATACATTATATATTGTAGTGTATTATCACAATTTGTTTAACATGTGCAAATATATATATATTTTTTTCCTCAACCTCAAACCAGATAAAGACTTGCGCCCCCCCTGTGATCTTTGCCGCCCCCCCTGGGGGTGCCCGGACCCCAGGTTGGGAACCACTGACCTATAGCACATTGCACATCACGACAAGCCTGTAAACATAGAGGCTTCAATGAATAAAGAAAATAAGTACATACTGGCCCTTTAAGTAGCCTTTAAATAAAGTCACTGTAGGGAGATGTGCTGTTTGTGGTGAGCGGTCAGCTGAACAAAAAAATGTGAGGCTTGACATAGAGTCAGAAGTAGCTTTTTTTTTTTAATCACAGGCTCATTAATCGTGAAGATATACTGTACGTACATGAAGAATCCGCTTGTATATTAATCAGTAAAAACGTTTTATGAAACTACTGTCATTAAGGTGCCCTCACCATGATTTAAAACATATAGATTACTTGTATAATGTCTTTTGGTACTCTGGAGAAAGCTTTACAAAGTTTAATAAAATTTAAAAAAAAAATTTAAATTAAAAAAGTTACAGTACAAACTAGCAGAGATATATTATACTCAAATAAAAGTACTGTTACTTTGAAGAAATGTTACTCAAGTAAAAGTGTGTGAACCAACTCAAATAAAAAGTAGGTCAGTTAAAATGTACTATGCAGTATGTGTAGTATCCCATGTTTTCGCAGGTTCACCCACACTAGAGACTAAAAGTCAGGATATCTTGGCCTCTCCTGTTTAGATTTTGACCATTCCTATTGGAACTAACCAACGTTTTAGTGGTACTATAACCGCCAAGAGCGTCTGGATCCTTTAGTTTGGCTGATGGGCCATTAACAAGTCATCCCTCTTCATCTCCAACAATAGCACTGCATTCATCTCATAGCAGCAAGAACACACACAGCTCCCACACACTATAAACAGCCAGATAGTCTATCAAACAGCTTGAACCCACGCAAAACTGGTGAACTCTTAGCAGTGTAAAATGTGCTATTTTAGAAAAAATATGTTCATGCTGCCACCCGATGCAGTAATAGTCCTGCCAGTTGCACTGTGTCGTTCAGTTCAGTACACACAATGTGTCGGAGGTTACTGTTAGCAACACCCGCAAAACACAGTATAGTAAAGATAATTTTTGGGGGCATTTTTCCCACTGAGAGCCAATGAGATCCGAGCGTTCAGAGCCCGGCAGAGCTATCCCAAGCTGCCTGCAGGGCTCACGTCTAAATGCATTTATCTCATTATTTGACACTTTGATGTCGTTTAACATGACTATACGACATTATAACAACATTTATAGGTCAGAAAAGATGAAAAAGCATAATATGTGCTCTTTAAGCTATTCCTCTACTTCCTATTGTAATAATTGTACATGTAATGACTAGTTTATTTGTTGTGTTGGAGGTGAAGCTCTGCACCAGAGAAACTCGATCATTAACGTTAGCTACTGTATCCTAGCGCCCAGTAATGTTAATCGGTGCGGGCTGACCTAATGTAGCTCCCGTCCCCTGGCAGCAGCCGGGAAGGCTGGATGACTGTCTGAAAGAAGCACAGCCCATCAGGTGTCCGATAAATGGAAAAGAGACGGCAAACTGCTTTGTAATTAACGTTAGTGATTTAAATATCACTCATATCACTCATGCTGATTATCTAGGCTCAGCGGGCGTACATACCGCTCCACCAGAATATAAACAGTAGGACGCAGATTCTAGATATAGTTCTGATAGGAAGTTAGTTAAAATCGCTTTAACATATGTGTAGGAAACACCAATCACCGATCATTCCTTTAATTGTCGTACGATCTGATTGCCAATCGGCACAAGCTTAGTCTTCTTTTTTAACCACTGGAACAGCAGTTTATCTGTAATTGTTTTTACACGTGTGCATATATAGCTAACACTTGCATAAGAACATTGGCTGCTTTCACAAATATTGTTCTTACAAGCAAACTTGAATATGCGCATTGTTATGGTATGTAAATTTACATACGTTGTCTAACCTTGTTGGTAGATCCAGCCATCCATCTCAGATCCATCATTTATATAAAGTATGTATTGTACAGTTGTTGTTGTAGCACCAATTGAGGTTAAACTGGTATCCGCATCAAATGACTTTCTTTTATTGATGAGACAGAGTTAACTGAGTTGTCTGTGGAGAAATTAACCTGCACCTGAGTCACGTAATATCTTTATTTCCACAGATATCCAGGAGTTCTATGAAGTGACGCTGCTAAACACACAGAAGAGCTGTGAGCAAAAGCTGGAGGAGGTCAACCACATGGCGGACAAGTGGGAGAAGAGTGTTTCTATACAAAACTCTGAGCTTGCACACTCTGTCTGTCCAGTGGAGGAGGTGAGTCTCTGACAGTGTATCAGCCCAGCAAAACCTTAGACAAACCTGGACTGAAGAGTACTCAGAATGACTAGGTTCTCTGCTAAAGCTATTCAAAAAGTGGTGGAGAAGCATCAGCAGTAACAGCAATAAATCATGAATCAGCGGACATGCTAAATATGAGGTTCCAAGCCTTTAAATAAAGTCACTGTAGGGAGATGTGCTGTTTGTGGTGAGCTGTCAGCTGAACAAAAAATGTGATGCTTGACAACGAGTCAGAAGTAGCTTTTTTTTTTTTTTTTTTTTTTTAAATCACAGGCTCATCAGTCAGTCGTGAAGAATCCGCTTGTATATTAATCAGTAAAAACGTTTTATGAAACTACTGTCATTAAGGGGCCCTCCCCCCAGATTACTTGTATGTCTTTTGGTACTCTGGAGAAAGCTTTACAAAGTTTAATAAAATTGACAGAAAAATAAGTTACAGTACAAACGCCAGAGATGAAAAGAGTACTAGAATATTGTACTCAAATAAAAGTACTGTTACTTTGAAGAAATGCTACTCAAGTAAAAGTGTGAGAACCAACTCAAATAAAAAGTTGGTCGGTTAAAATGTACTATGCAGTATGTGTAGTATCCCATGTTTTCGCAGGTTCACCCACACTAGAGACTAAAAGTCAGGATATCTTGGCCTCTCCTGTTTAGATTTTGACCATTCCTATTGGAACTAACCAACGTTTTAGTGGTACTATAACCGCCAAGAGCGTCTGGATCCTTTAGTTTGGCTGATGGGCCATTAACAAGTCATCCCTCTTCATCTCCAACAATAGCACTGCATTCATCTCATAGCAGCAAGAACACACACAGCTCCCACACACTATAAACAGCCAGATAGTCTATCAAACAGCTTGAACCCACGCAAAACTGGTGAACTCTTAGCAGTGTAAAATGTGCTATTTTAGAAAAAATATGTTCATGCTGCCACCCGATGCAGTAATAGTCCTGCCAGTTGCACTGTGTCGTTCAGTTCAGTACACACAATGTCTCGGAGGTTACTGTTAGCAGCACCCGCACAATACTAAATGGATGTGTTTTTCAACACATCCATTTAGCTCTGTCTGATGCTGGTGTGAGTTGTAAGCAGCGTATCACCTGCAGCATAAAACCAAAGAACGACAATAAGTCCCCCCAGCATTTATATTTGTCTCTCCATCTCTCCCGTGTGTCTTTCAGTTCAACAGTCAACCTGCCACCTGATCATGCACATCCACACCAACCTATACAGATAATACAATTAACAAACTTTAGCGTTTCGTCCAAATGAGTCACATAAACAACATTCCTGATATTATTATAGCGTGTAGTGTTGGGAAACAAGTTTTATAGTCTAAAGATAATTTTTGGCGGCATTTTTCGGCCTTTATTTTGATAGGACAGCTGAAGACATGAAAGGGGAGAGAGAGGGGGGAATGACATGCAGCAAAGGGCCACAGGTCAGAGTCGAACCTGGGCCCACTGCGTTGAGGAGTAAACCTCTATATATGGCCGCCCGCTCTACCAACTGAGCTATCCGGGCGACCACAACGTTTATAGTCTGACAAAAAGTGTGATTTAGCTTTTTTTTTTTTTTTTTTTTTTTAAGATTATATTTTTATAGGACAGCTGAAGACATGAAAGGGGAGAAAGAGGGGGGAATGACATGCAGCAAAGGGCCACAGGTCGGCTGCGTCGAGGATTAAACCTCTAAATATGGGCACGCGCTCTACCAGGTGAGCTACCCAGGTGCCTGTTTCGCTTTCATTTCTGATATTTTACATAAATGCTTATATAACTGTGTCATGAATAATTCCCTTGACCTTAACTAAAGTGAAACCATTTGGAATTTTCATTAGGATGTCATAAATGTTTCAAGGCCAGTTTGATGACAGTGAATACAGTACTGAGTTTAGAGTTTTTAGTCTATATCGACAACGTTTAATTTCCGGGATTGTTCAGGTGCTGCTGGAAATTCTGCTGGATGTCCCTCTTTCTCCTTCCTTTGTGTTGGCGTTCTAACCTCCGGTGGATTTGTGATGACTATGCTTAACTGCTCCTCAGATCTCTGCAGGGTAAATCCAGACAGCTAGCTAGACTATCTGTCGTTTGTGTTGCACGACTAAAACTACTTTTGAACATACACATGTTCCTTCAAAACAAGTTCCTTTCTGAGGCTATTTAGCAGAGGCACCGTTGCTTCATCTGGCACTTAGCACCGCCCAAGTGATTGTGATTGGGTTAAAGAAATGCCAGTAAACCAGAGCATGTTTTTCTCCTATCCCGGAATGCTGTGTGGACTCGCCAGACCTTCCTTTGCAGCGCTGTGGAGGTAGGTCTGGCAATGCAAGACTACTGAGTTTTGGACAGATAGCTTTAGACTACTTGTTGCTAAAGTAGCTGTTAACTGTAGTTAGTTGCTCTTAGCTAGTTGGTGGCTGTGGCCCAGGTGGTCAGAGTGGTTGTACCAATTAAAAGGTCACGGTTCGATTCACGGTGGGTGTATCTGTGGATACTGTCGTCAAACTGGCCTCCTCCGTCAGTCTCCGAGGCTGTGTTCGGTGCCGTCTGGCTGTCTTCACTGGGACCTCCGTTAACCGTAATTGGCGAGCAGAGTGCTATGTTTGATTCTGCATATTTTTGAATTTCCAGTTAAAACAGGAAGCTAGGGAGGGACTTGTTGCGTGGCAGATATTGATTGGCGTTTACAATTGACAATAGTGCTGAATGTGCGTTACATTCACCTGCCAGCAGTTTAGCTGACTCTGCTGGGACTGAGAGCTCTCAGTGAACACGGCCGGAGCCGCCGGAACAGGAACAAATATAGCCTCCGAGACTGCCGGAGGAAACCAGTTTTACAATAGGGAATGCAGTATCGAGATGGTTTTGGGTTTGGCTCCTTGCACCCCAAGGCTGAGTCAGTTAATAGGACAACTGTACAGCTAACCAAGCTAACTTGGCCAGCTAACTACAGTGAGCAGCAGTTAGCGGTTACTTTAGCAACAAGTAGCCTAGAGCTATTTGTCCAAAACTCAGTAAGTCTCCTTGGTTCTGTATTCACGGTCGTCAAGCTGGCCTTAAAACATTTTATGACAAGTCCGAAATTGTTTCTCTCTACTTAAAGTTAAGGAAAATATTCATGACACAATTATAAATTGTCTCATGACAGCCAATGTCAGAACCAACAACTTATGACACTTTAGTGTAATGTTAACACAAGCTAAATAGTTTATTTACGTTTGATAGGCCTGCTATTGTATGTTATATTGTCTTGCTAATGTCAAGCTGTCATAACAAACTTATCGAACATTGCTAACTTTGCATTAAAAGTGTCACAATTTACTAAATGACACTTAATGACAACAGTCGTAAACATTCATAAAGACTCCTTCATGTTCATGACCGTCATGTCATGGTTATAATGTTGTCATGTTAGTCTTATGCACATCCCTTCAAATAAAGTGTTTCCACAGACAGAGAGCCCTTGCTTTACAGTTAGATGTACAGTGTATGTGTGATTGCTGGAGTGTAATGTCATATTTAATATCTCCAGATTAATACAGTGTAGAGAAGCAGAGAAATGCGCCGTTTCAACAAAGTCCTCCATGTAGTTGTAGGCCATCCAGAAGCTTTTTAATCCATCATGAAATTACAATGTCTTTGTAAAATAAATAAATAATTAGGAATCCAAAAATCATGTCATGGAATATCCGCTTTGCTCTGCGGCTGTTTAGTCATCTTTTGCATGAAAACCAAGGTAAAACTGCTAGCCTGCAGCCATCTTGCCTGATTACTGCTCGATTATGGAAAGAAATATAATCACCATTATTTCGGTCAATATTGAAATCACAACAATTCAACATGATTACTCGTTGACTTCTGGAAAGATGTTGCAATTATTGAACTTAAAAAACGGTGGAAAAAGTTAAATAAATCAACAGTAAAAAAAACACATACAACTGTGAGTTTACTTACAAAACGTAATGAGCTAAATAATTGTTTTTCGATTATTCTGTTTTTGTGATCATTGGGATCCGAAATCATAATCACGATTATATTTCGATTAATTGCACAGCCCTACTGACAGCTGTGTCAACCAATCACATGAAGTCATATTAGGAGAGCGCTTGCTCAGCCATTACATAGCCCAAGCAGGAGGGCCTTTTATTTACTGTGTATGAGTATTACATGCTCCTAGAAGACAGACAGAGAGAGGCCAGGACCCCTGGAGGTTGAAATGAGTGCGAAAAATGAATTGGAGATAACACAACTAACTGTTTAGATAAAAGCCTATTATACATTCACGTGACATCACTGCAGCATACATATCCTGATAACCCAGGTTGTCCTGAAAAAAAATGATGTCTTGATTGTTCATAACAGGGTTGAGGTTATACAAGAAGACCAGGTGACCCAAAGATTGGCAAAAAAGGGGTTTAAGAGATATAGCCTTTTCATGATCTCTATCAGTAAAACGATGAATGTGTGGAAGAGTGGAAGCATCCTCAATATGACAGCCATCAGATTCACAGTGTGTAGAATATATTTCTACACACCTAAAGTGCCCGGTGTCTTTTTGTGATATTACTAAACTGAATGCTCTAACTGTTGTTACAGACCCTGGCTAGGGTGAAGGGTGTGCTTGAATGTAGGGCTGAAACTAACGATTATTTTAATAATCGATTAATTTATTGATTCTTTTTTCGATTAATCGATGAATTGGATAAAAAAAAGCATTAATTTACATAAACTCAATACATACATACTTATTGTTTTAGTTAATAGTTGTGTAAAGGTAAGTAACCCAAATAGCAGATACAGACAAGACACACAGACAGACAGACACATACACACACACACACACACACACACACACACTTATTCATTAAATTATTACCATCATTGTAGTAAGTGCAAGTTAAGTTTGTTTATACACCACACACTATTATATTTGTCAACAATAACTGATGACAAAGCACATAATATACATAACAGATTGAAAAATTAATGGGCCAAAAAAGGCGAGTGAATAAAACCGTGTCTTTAGTCTTGCAAACTATACCACCCCTGCTTTATTACTGTTATTACCGAGCTAACGCTAGCTTGTCATGCAGCACCAGAAGAGCTCCTGGAGGGACGGTACGTTCCTCCCTTCAGACCGGAACAGAAGGAGGATAGTGTAGTGACTTTACCCTGCTGTTGAACTCCCTTCCTCCTCATCAAGGACTCCAACATGTTTACGTTTTAGGTGCTGACTCATCACCGTGGTGCGCCCGTGCCATGCCGTGTCGCTTTTGCTTATCTTGCAATTAACACGTTTTTGATTTATTTAGTGTGAAATGCTCCCATACCTTTGATGACTTGGGTCGTACTGATTTCTCTGCCTCCGCCGAGTGTTTCAGAACAACGTTACGGCTCTCTCCGGTCTCTCTCCGTTTTTCCTCTACCCCCGCTCTGCTCTTTTTTCTTTTCTTTCGCTCCGCGCTGCTCCGCTCTGCGCTCAACGCAATTTTTTTTTTTTATCTCCGCGACTAGGTTGCCTAATAGTTGCGTGACACAACGAATCGATAATTAAATTTGTTGCCAACTTTTTTAGTAATCGAATTTTATCGATTTTATCGATTCATTGTTGCAGCCCTACTTGAATGTGCCTGCAAACCAGTACAGTGGAACAACAGTAGAAAGAGAAACATTAAATAAAAACATGTCAGTTGAAATGTAAGTCAGTACCTTTTGATTGTGTCCCATAAACTTGAAATAGGCCATAATAATTCCTGGTATGATCTAGCTTTGGTTTTTGCTTGTTGGTTGAAGGAGACCCTTGGCCAGTGTGAGTATAGACCTGGTGGTCTGTGCACACCAGGCCCTCATAGCATGTTTGACTTGGAATGAGACCAACCAGTTTGGTAATCCACTAGTAATCCTATTAGTCTACACAGTCAAACCTTCAGCGTCATATCTGCCTTTAATGAAACACGAGGGACATGAATATACGTTTCCAAACCGATCACGTAGTCTTCATAGCTTTCCATATAGCCCATCTGTAACAGAAGGGGCCCCTGAACCACTTTGCTGAGTACATCCAGAAGTACCAGGATAGGGATAAGTGAAGGGGATTAAGAGTCCTCGGAGACTGATGACCCCAACATAAGGTCATCAGTACACTGCTGTTATATCCCCTCTTCTGTTACCACAATCAACCCTTTAAAGATTAGGCAAATGTCCTGTCAAATAATGAGATGGCAGATGTCCCCTCCCAAATTAATTATCTGGGTTATTCAAATATATAAACAACTACTAAATACCTTAGTTCAGTAAAGCAAAATTAAATTAATATTTTCAGGACTTGACATGTAACGTGCAATAACTTATCAGTAAGTAGTTTTAACCCTTTTCATCAACAATATAATACAAACTTTGTATGAGATGTTGATGTAGGGATTATGTACAGTTATAAATTGTAACAGGCACCCTTGTCAGAAAAAAAAATAAAAAATTTAAGCTGCAAGCAGCGATGAACGGGCCCTCGCACTCCGTGCACGTCCAGGGTACCGGTGTCTCCCAGTCGACGCGGCTGTGTATTTCGGTCGGTACCGTCGGACACTTCACGCAAGAGGTAGACTTAATTCCCCCCATGGAGTGCGTAGCGTTGTAAATTACATATTTCAAATTGTACACCACTTCTTGTGTCCACTATGTGGCGCTAGAGAACACACACTATTTATACTGTATGTCATGTTGCTGTATATCATGTTTAAACCACACTATGTCAATTTCAGGTAAATCTAATGATTTTCGTCAGGGCTTACTTCCTGTTGCCAGTAGGTGGCGCTATGACTAAAACTCATAGCTCTTATTGAGTTGTACATGTCCTCAGGCCTGGTCTCTACTTAAGCATACATCATTTGGGGCAGATTGGGCAATGTATGGTCTAGTTACAAATAGGGTAGAACGATTAATTACAATCGCAATGTCACTCTGTGCAATTACATAACCGCAAAAATTGTGACAGTATTAACAACAGATAAGGCCACGTGTCTTAAGAAGCTTGGTGTTTACTGTCAACTCACTTTACATCGTCTTTGCTGTCGCTTTTCTCTTACATAGCCGCTACGCTAAGTCTGACACCGCTCACCTCAGTCGCTCTCCTCCCTCACTCTCCTCCCTCGCTTCACCACTCAGAATTAATTGTTACTTAATTAATGTTTTAAACAATATACAGTCTTTCCTATAGGATTTTTTTTAGCAGTAGGAATAGTTTTGACGAACTATAGGGCACTTAACATCTACAACAGGTCTACAAAATGACTTTTACAAGAAATTCTTCATAGGGAAACCAAAACCCAAAGTATAGAATGAAATATTCCACTGACTCACTTACCGGTACTTATGTTTCCAGATGTTTGATATCAGGACGATGAGCTGACAGAACTGACAAGTTGTCCAATTAGAACGGACCCACCGCGGTGACGTTTTTGGTGGAGCTGTTCGTTTAATAGTTGACTTGGAAGAAAGTGAACGTTTTGACAATAAACTACACCAACGCAGCACAGTATGTGGAGTTAAACTGGATGGGCCCAATAACCTCTGAATAGTTCTACTTGTTGTTAAATTGCAATGTGAGTGGCAGCGTGCATTATGTCGGCAGGATAATGTAAAAGGCAACCGCGACTACATTGTGCGTCTGGCCTTGTTCTGAGGGCTAGAATAGGACTGTATTTAAACTGCACTGTAGCTGATACTGGTTTCCAACTTCAACCCAGGTGTGTCTGTTAAAACACAGATGGAGACAACTTCTCTCTTTTGATGCTTTATTAAGATCAAGCAACAGTACAAACATGGGCGTGGGTAGCTTTGGTGTGTGTGTGTGTGTGTGTGTGTGTGTGTGTGTGTGTGTGTGTGTGTGTGTGTGTGTGTGTGTGTGTGTGTGTGTGTGTGTGTGTGTGTGTGTGTGTGTAAGGTTTGACTAGTGTGTCCATCGACGCGTGTGTGTGGTTCTGCAAATACATAACATTGTAAAGGCTACCATACGCAATGCATAGGAATTATATATAGCAAATAATAAAAATAAACCCACTATTAATTACATCATCTTAATGCAGTGTAACTACTTCAGCATGTAAATAATGCACCTAAAATACAAAAGTGAGCAAGGGCGTTCAGCAATCGCCATTATATCGAATCAACAGCCACGTGCAATTTAGCTAGCAGGTGAAGAACACAAACAATGAAAATCACCATGTTAACTTAATTTAAATTTGCAAGACCTATAGACTAATACAATAACAGGCTTAAATGAACTGACAACATAAGTTATACAACCTACCGTTCTCAAGGACGCACACACTCGATCTAAACTGGCCAGTTATCCTCCGGACATCAACGCTCTTTTTTTTCTTTTTCTCCCTTTTCCACCGAGTGGCGCGTGTGCCAGCTCGCGGTGTGAAGCGCGTGTCTGCGCTATTCTCCGACATGCGCTCTAACAATCACTGCAGATAGACAGCCTTTTGTACAGCCCTATTTCTGATACCGTAGCGGCAGAAATTTTGCCATGGCGGGCCACCACTACAAAATCAACACAGAGGAAACACTGATATAACTAGTTGCTTTAATAAAAAAGAAAATATTCTTCTTTCACTTTTCTGCTGAGTCTTAAGCATACGGTAGTTTTACTTTTGAATCAGCACTATGTTTAAAAAAAATACATTTGTAACACTACAGTGCTTCATGCACAGGTTTTTCTACTTGGTGTCATACACAAGAGACCCCCTGCACTTCAGCAGTGCTGCAGAGAGGCCGTGCATCATCTAGGGTAAATATGTGTTTGGACATTATTATGCCTCCTAGTGTCCACTTGGGGGCAGATACAGTAAGCTACCCCACGAGTTAATGAGTGGGAGCACCACATGGCTTAGGGGTTGAGGAGCCAATGACACGCAATATCCTCAATTCAAATCCTTCTTGGGACCTTAATGCATCTCTTTCCCTAATTTTCTGTCATCTCTCACATGGTCCGCAACATAAAATGCCCTAAAGATAACAAGAAAAAAGATCAATGAGAGACTGAGTAAGTTATTTTCTAAATGTATGGTATTTTGTATCTAAAATGTTGTTTTATATAATGTGAAGCTTAATATTTGATATCTATCTGTTCAGTTTGGCTGATTTATCTTATCAGCAGATCTTGCCAGTGTTTCAAAGGTTTATTAGCGATGTAACAGCATTAGGCATGCTTAGAGCATGTCAGCATAGTGGAGTGGTGAGACTTTCCGCTCCTCCCTCACAGAGCTGTTTGTTCTCTCCGCTCCCCCGCTCAAAGCTGCTCCAGACCACTCAATATGGCTCCGTGCTCGACTCAGATTTCACCCCGCTCCACTCTAACCGCTCACTGCTTGCTCCAATAAAAAGGCTAAAAGCTACGTTGTACAGAAAATACCAATACACAGATGCATTCTGGGCTGGGCTCGGGGATGCTTTGAACTCATGGTGTGAGAGGTACCGGAGCGAAATTGGAGTGGGATGGAATGGGAGATAAGGCGACGCTACAACTTTTTTTTTTTTTAAATCCGCTCTGCACTCCATCCAAAATCCTCGCGCTCCACTCCACTCACATGCTCTGACCATGCTACATGAAGAGATTAATGGTTACAACACACACATTTTACAGTACAAACAAGATTGATGTCAATTTCATTATTTCACTCCCAGCATGCAGTAGGGCCCAGTTTTGCATCTTAATATACATTCTTCATTCGTTAAATTGACTAAATCAACAAGAAGTTGTATTTATATGTATACATGTACAGTATATCAGAAGAGCTTGCTGCAATAAACAGAAGAAGGGTTAAAGCAAGCCTGGATGTACTGAGTGCTTGTAGTATGTCTTAGTGTGCCAGAGGTTTATTTTTGGTCGCCACAGGCACATATAGGCTTACGCTATCCAAGCTTCTAATTAAAGACTTAACCAAAGCAGCAGACAGACCAACCAGCCAATGATGACTCCATCTATCTGTCAGTGCCAATTCTTGCATAACCCTTACAACTGCATCCTGTTATTGTTTTGCATTTAAATTAAATGTGACATACATTTTTATTTGTTGGTAACCTGTCAACATTTACAAAGCCCATTTAAATGATTAGTATTATAATTATTTACCATCCGCACTGTCAGAGCCTTTGGCATTAGAAAATGTTGTCTTATTATACAGTGCTTTTTTGTTGCATTTGTGTATTTTAATGTAGGCATTTTTAAGAATTTTAGTGCTTCAGTGTTAAATAGCCTTTACAAAATGGATTGATTTATGCCAATCCACAATGCATTCAGGCTATAAAATACTCATTACCTGAAAGACTGGTCTACTGTTATCTGATGTAATGGCTGGTCAGGTCCGTGTGTTACATTTTGAGGGTGGTGGTGTGGAGTTCCTTATGCACCTGTTTGTTGTTCCCAGCAGAGGGAGCAGAGCAGCTCAGAAGCCAGCGGTATGGACAAGGGACAGATCAGTGCCAAGACCTCTGAGGTGAGTTATGTCTGGAAGGAGCTTGAGGGATCTTTTTAATAGTTTACATTACACCATGTCACCCATTATGTTTTCATTGCCAGCATCCATTTAGGTCCATTTCACTGCAGTGTAATGCAGCCCAACACATCTCTAACTAGAAATCTGTCACTTGGTTTGGTTTCTCAATGAGCAATATTTAGCTCAATATTCCCAATATGAGTTGATTATATGACATAAGCTAAGTTTCTTCTGTCTGTTCAAGTGTTTGAGAGCAGGGAATGACCAGATTCGGTAAAGATGTTTAGAGTTTAATCTTTGGTCCTATTTGTTTGGGAGTAGTAGAGGATATGAAGTGATTAGTAACTCCAGAGCTTCTTTATATAATATGTAAATTAAATATTTTCCGGATACAGTTGTCAGGCTTCAGCCAGGATGTGTTTTTAAAGTGCAGTTTCTCTTTGTGCTTCTTCTAGATGTGCAATGTCTGTCTTTCTCCAGTTGTAAAGCAATGAGACAGTAGTGCTGTCTATACTGAAGGGTTTTAAATGCACAAACTACAAAAACAACAACTTTTGTCCATATTAGTAAATTTCCCTCTGTGTATTCTGTTCATAAAATGCAGGAGTTAGTGGTTAGTTTTTGATTTTATGAGATTCACACATACTATACATTCTTTTCAGTCAATACGTTGAAGTACTTTCTGCCGTAATTTGTTTTGTTTTTATTTTCCTGTCACTCTGTGTGCTGTTCAGAAAGCAAAAAGTGAGAAATATATCTATAGAAAAAGTGATAATATTTTACATTTTAGTAAATAAACAACATAGTACCTACCATGTGTGCTTCCTGAAATACAGTTTAATCAATGATTGATCAGCATGAAGCCCTTATTTCATTTTCACCTACTGTAGTTTGACTGGAGTTAAATCCGAGAACAGATCTGAAGACTTTTGAATGACTTGGGAGAACGCGTTATGGTCAGGTACAGGCTAGCTTCGAGGTCAAAGAGTAGAGCAGGCGTTTTGAGTAAATCCATCAAATAGGTTCTTAGCAATGTCAGCACTGTTGTGCACATACAGAGACAAATCCAAATATATCACACCTAGTCTGTATATATGAGCGACAGCCCTAATAAAGGAGGTTTAAGCATTCCTCCTCTCTAATGCAATAAGTCAAAGCTGGCCGAGCCGCATCACCTGAAAAGATTAGCCCCTGTTGCTCTGGCAGAGGCAGTGTGAGCTGGTCACTATGTTCGGTTACAACCACAGGAGACTGCGAATGTGTGGTTACTTTTTCGTCCACAAATGAAAGCAGTAATCAAGGTCAAATTCTGCTACACACCTCTTCACTATGATGGCACCAGCAAACAGGTACCAGGGCAGTTTATGTGGGGGAGTGTGCTGCAGTTCAGAGGCTTATAGTCTCTAGAGGGGAATGGTTTGAACATCAGAGGGGCTACGTTTACCTGAGATCCCAGGTAAACTTAGATCCCAACGATCTTACTGGCTGATGTGGCAGGTTAGTGATTCTTAATATAAAGCACTAAGAGCTTTTCAAAAAACATGTAGTGCTGTAATATCTGCTTTATTTTCTTCAGCAGTGCAATAAAGTTTACATGGTAGTATACTGTACTGTAGGATGGATACGTGCATCTTGCATATGAATATAAAAGTTAAAGTCTGTTAATCATCTTAAAAGAGAACTGCATTTAATGCGTTTTCAAAGCAATAAGAGACTGACTTGTTCCTTCAAACTGTGGTCAATACATCTGTGCATTTAGACTTTTCAGTAATGCCAAATGCAAAGATGAAACAAATCTACAAATCAGAGGCATTATCATTTAAGTCTTAAAATGGAAGTAGAAATTGGTCATAAAGGGTAGATTTTACAAATGTAATTCTGCTATAGGTTAAATTAGTGAAACTTTTAATCTATTCTTTTTTTGTATTCTTTTTATGTTGTTAAGTAACTCAAAAAGGCAGACCCAAATTGGCAGATTAACTCTGTTCAGCTGAACATGAAAGTTCTGATGTTTAATTACATGTATGTTTGTATGTTCATCTTGTTTGTGCTTTTACATAATCATTCCTGAGCTGCTCATGTGTCTGTGAACATTAGTCAAGATTGGAAAATTCTGACACCAATTCCGTGTGATATTTTACTGTTATATATTCTAGTGTCTCATGAAATAATTGTGGATTAAGGTGTACAGTTTGCAAGTCTTGTTGACTGAGAAGTGGTTCTGTCAATTGATGTGATGACCATACACATTTGGAGACAAGGTGTAGAAACTATAGTTGTGGGTTTGGTGACAATCAGCTGCCAGGGTTTCACTGCAGTGAAATTGCATTAGTTGAATTGCTTTTTCAAGTGTTGCGCTTTAGTGTTAGTTAGTTTAACCCTAACCCTAACCCAAAAAACGTTTTCAATTTAAAGCATGTAGAGATGCACTTATATGAAAAATCTGGCCGATACCAATAACGGATATTAACATTGCTGTTATGGCTAATAAACAATATTTACCGATAGGGCTGAACAATTAATAGTATTTGCAATTAAATCGTTAATGTTAAAACAAGATTTTTTAACTGCAAAGGTTGCAATTACACTCTGGTCACGTTACACGCGAGACTATATGATCCGCGGTAAAACCCCCTGTGTGTTATTCTTGATGGCACCAGCCATTTTTTGGCACAAAATATTAATATTAAAATGACCCTAGTCAAACCTAACCTCACACGCACGCACAAACACACACGCGCACGCACAAACACACACGCGCACGCACACACACACACACACACACACACACACACACACACACACACACACACACACACACACACACACACACACAGAGTAAAAAGTCTGTCACAAAGTCAGTGAGTGAAATTAAAGCCAGTGTGTTGTTATGAAGTTCCATCAGTCTGCCACAGCAGCTAATAGCCAGCGAGACGGAGAGCGTGGGAATCTAATTCATTCCGCTGAGCTGACGCTCTCGTCCTTCACTCTCGTCCCTCGCTCTCTCGCTCATCCAATAACATGCTTAGTCGCTCAGCCTGGAGAAAGGAGAGAGAGGAGGAGAGGAGGTACTGCAAACAAGAGGCAGAGGATGAATGAGAGGGAGACAAGCTAAGGAACGATTTTGGGTTGTTGGAGGAAGCCAGTCCAGCTGCTAAGCGTTTTCAGTGTGTGTGTTTGTGTGTGTGCATGTTGTGGCTGATGACGCATACTCTGCTCTGAGATGGCGTTAGGAATCCTGATTGCCTTCAGCGCTGTGGAGGAGGCATCCCAATCCTCACAAGGGGCCCACATGCAGTAACGTCTGTCCGCCGTGGCTTCTCTCCCTCCCCAGCGTGTGTGGGTTCTTTTCCTCATCTCCTCCCCCTCTTCTTCTTCTTCTTCTTGAGCAACACCTACCTTTTTTTATCTTTCCTCCTCGCTTACTCACACTGGTATCTTTTTCTCCATGTTCCTGCTTTTTTTCCTCCAGTGGTGATAGTAGTGGTGATGAATTTGGGCATAGGTTGAGAGCTCCTTTTTTGTCTGGCCAGCATGGATTGTCTTTGCATTGTCACCACTAAGGTAAGAGACACAGCGCAATTGAATGATTCACTGGCCCAGAGAGTGGATGAAAGGGAGACATGGACTGAGACAGAGAGTGAATGAGCACTGTGGGAGAATGAGGCATGCAGTGAAACAGGAGGAAAGACGCTCTGTCTACACGTTTGTTATTTCTGAATGTTTGAGCATGCACACAGGTCTTTGTCTTTCCTCACAGTCCTGCTTGTCTTCATCACCTTGTCTCTTTGAGCTTAAAAGTGAAGAGTTGAATACATGTTTTTCGGCATTGCTATAGGATGCTTTCTGTGTATATCTACTGTGAGTTATCTCTTCACAGAGTGAGTTCTCTGAGTATGTATGTGTGTGACAGAATGATTCATGTTTCCCCTCTAACTACAGTATGTGTCTGTCTGTTGAGATATGGCAGCAGAAGTTAGGTTGAACTTCTGTCAGCCAGCTTATGGTTCTGCTGCAGCACACGAGCACTTCTGATAGTCCACTTGGCAGAGGTTGCAAGCAAGATGCTGCATTAAAGAAAAACACAAATCCCTATGCAAGCTGCAGAACTTCATTATTATTTATGTTTATTATTATTTGTGAAAATGTCACAAAAAATGCACATTTTGAACTCCCACTCCCTAGCTTGTACTGTATGCTCTTTACTTCAATGGCCATTGCATCACTGGAGAGGGGAATCCTCTCACAGCTAGGTTTTACTGAAGGCAACAAGTATGATCTAGGACACTGTATCTTTCTCCTCCTACCTAAAATGAAACATGAACATTTCTTTTCATAAGAATATGATGTTTTAATATTTTCTTTCACATAATTATGGTTCCTTCTATGCAGATGATACTGACGTCTTACTGTTTTATGTATGGTAGTTAAATTGACTACTATATATGCTATAACCTTTGTATTAATTGTTTAGTACCTTATGTGCATCCACATGATACAAGTAACTGCTGTACACCAGAAAGCAAATAACGTGAGGCATTCATTGTTGTGTTGAAGTCCAAAAAGTACAGTGGTGTCTTGGAAGTTTTCTGTACATCAGCAAGTCAATCAAATCATTTCATTTGTCCAATACTTTGGATTATGACCAAATACCTGCAAGACTAACAACTTTCCTACCAGCCATAGATGTAGACTACTTTGTGTGTCCTGCTAATTAGCAAATGTTAGCATGCTAACTCACCAAACTAAGATTTTGAACATGGTAAATATTATACCTGCTAAACATCAGCATGTTAACATTGTCATTGTGAGTCTGTTAGCCTGCTGACAGTAGCATTTAGCTCAAATTATAACCTCACAGAGCCACTAGCGTGTTTGTAGACTCTGTCTTGTTCACCAACTGTAACAAAAGAAATATCATAGTCATAATTTCAAGTTTATAAAATATTTCTTATGATATAATCTAACAATGCTTTCTGGTAGCAACAGTGAAAGCAGCTTGCCTACTATTTACATCACACTTACAAAGCTCTCTTCGTCATTTGTGTGGAAAATCTCCATTGAGTGGTTTGCATCCTAAGTTTAGGCATAGCCTACATCCAGTAAGAGAGATGCACTATCCTGGCTGGAAATAGTAAAGATGGACACACACACTCTCTTCCTTAAATGTTGTTGAACACACATGTGGCAGGAGTTAGGATGTTGACATCCTAAAAGCCATAGTGAAATATTCACACTGGCTTTTACATAAAAGCCATTACCAAGTCAGCCTTAGTGTGCTGCCCTTCACTGAGAGTGCCTCATACAGAGTGATTGCCTTCTGTGAGAAGAAAGTGTGTACATTAAAGGCAGTGTTGATGGAGGTCATGATTTTCTTTTTCAAAAATCGAATTTGTGGGTAATATCAAACGAACACCTGTACCAACAATTGGATGCCATTTAACTGCATGTACTGCCTGCGCAGCAGTGACACAAAGCTGGCTGAAAATTGGTTTCCCACACACAATGCGCTCCATCAGTTATCATCCATAGCTTACACAAGTATGAGTATGCAGCCAGGAATTTGGAACAGAATGGCAGGCTATTAACTTCTAAATATTTCTTTATTAGTAACTTATCGATCCAATCAGCCTGACTGAATTGATCAGTTACTTGTTCTTTTCGGTATGCCAAATAGGCTCGTTGCTGACGGGCAGGTGGGTTTTAAGAGGATAGAAGTGTGTTTTTATTGTTGTTGTGTCGGTATGGCGGGTGCCGTAAAACAAGCGCCATAAACTGTCACAAGGAGTGCCATGATGGCACAGAGAAAAAGGAAGTAAAGTAATCAGTAAGACAAATGAAAACCACAACCTCATGCTGCCATGAACCCCCCCCCTCCCCCCTCTCCACTCTCTAGATGGCTGTCTCTCTGAGCTAGATCCAATGAATCGTGGCAATTTATATTTTATTCAATAGCCTAATCTTTATACCAGTAATATTAATACTAATTCAAATAAACAATTTAATAGTATTTCACATATTTGTGTGCATCTTTTGGTGTGAAAGGAAAGGCCTGTCCCACATGTACGCTGGTTTAGTTCAGTGATTGAAGCAAATAAACATCTGGGCATTTAATTGCGTGTGTGTACACTGCATTCAGAAAGTATTCAGACAACTTTACTTTTTCAAATGTTGTTGCATACAAAACCAAAAGGATTTTAGAAATGTTTGCAAAAAACTGAAATATCACATTTATGTAAATATTCAGACCCTTTGCTACTGTATGACACTTGAAATTTAGCTTAGGTCCTTTCCTTTTTTCTGAGGACCTAGAAAAAGACAACCGACTGCACTTACACTAGGCTACGTAATAACGCCTAGGCAAATATTATTGACAAGGGTTTGCCATGGTGAAACTACAACGTTCTGAAGATGGGTACTAAAAGCGCATCTTAAATAGTCTGCTAAATAAAATACTGTGCTGTTTCATGCAGGCTAAATTAACATGGACGCCCGATTAAAAATATTACTTCAGTACCAGTGTTGGGAGTAACGCGTTACAAAAGTAATGCAATTACAGTAATGTATTCCTTTTTGCTGTAACGCATTACTAATTACATTTTGGTAATATTATTACCCGTTACAATCTCAGTAACGCGAGTTACAACGCATTTTAATGCAACATTTTTTAAGAATTTCCCAACACCGCAAAGCATTTGTTCACAGGAAAAAAAAAAAGGCGTGCGTATTATTTCATAACATCGTGTCCCAACAGGTGACGGTACGTCAGCTCGGACAGCTGTGTGTCCGAGCTGCTGACAGATTTAAACATGTCGGGAATTAATGTTTAGGTTGTTACACGTAAATCATGGCAGTTTATCAGCCGTGGAGAGTAACTCTGCCTGTAGTGGAACTGCTTCGAATGACGACCAAAAACGCTTGTCTTTTACTGTGACCATTTACTGTTCAATATGTTGCTGTCATGAACGGTAATAATTATTACAGTTGAAGTTTTACAAACAAGAAAGTTAGCAACTTAGCTTGACGGACATGTTGCATCCAAGGGGGTAAGCTTCGCTTCAGAACGCGAACCTCCAATGGCGCCATTTTGTTGCTTAAGATATTTTAGTCAGAAGCCACAAGGAATATGAGTACATGAGGCTCAGTTGTATGCATAATTGCCAGTTTCTGAACCTTTTCTATTTTTTGTTGCACTCTTTGGAATTGCAAATAGTTTCAAACTACAGTTTGCCACTTTTTTTCACACTGATCTGAACCCTTTCACACAGCTATCTGGTCAGCGGTGTGCTCTGTTGATGATGCACTCTATAGAGAGACTAAAATATCCAGCTGTTGCCTCCCCATTATCTCAAAATAAAGATTTTCCCTCTAGGCAAGTGGCATACATAGTGATTTGATTTTTAATGCAGATAATTGAGTTACTCAGTTAATAATTTCAAAGACATGTTTAGAATTCTTTGGCAACTTATTGTCTAATGTATATTTGGCAATAAAATAGGGATGCATCCACGGAAACATTACATGAAGTGTATTGCGGATTATGAATGTATTGTATTTTTTTTTGTTGGGGGGGAGGGGGGCTTTTCTGCCTTTAATGGACAGGACAGGTGAGAAAGGGGAGAGAGAGGGGGAAGACATGCAGAAAATTGTCACAGGTCAGAGTCGAGCCCTGGACCTCTGCATCTAGGTACAAACCTCTAAATATATGTGCGCCTGCTCTACCCACTGAGCCAACCTGGCCACACATATATATGGTACTTTTTATGAATATTTATAATGAGTCAGAACGAATAAACGCCAGTCTGGGCTAAAACAGCTTGGTGTAGAGCGTCGGACCTGAGCTCACAAGTAGCCTTCCAGCCATCCCCATGAACCCAGCATGACACTCGTTGATAATCGGTAACTCAATATCTGACTCGAGCTTCATGTACCTCTGCTGCCCTCCCCTTGGCCTTCTCTCTACACCAGCTTATTCCTTATTATTCCTTAGGAGCCAATCTCAACAGTGCTGATTTGCGCTTAGGCATGATGCACATGTCAATAAAACTCTTTTCTTATTCTCCTCCGTCCGTCTCCTTCATCTGTTATGTTTCCAGTACGGTGGGGAAAATATTTCCGGCTGACAGTCAAAGTAAAAGCTTTGATTTCAAAATCTTTGCAAAAGCTTAAGTATTTATTTGACAATAAAAATTAAATGAAATGTTTTATAGTAAAACAATTCAACTTGACAAGACTCTTCCTTTGGTCTCCAGCAATAAACCCACAAAGGGACAAACAAGCGAACACACAAATGAACACACCGCTCTCCAACTATAGAAGTGGGAAGTGGGATATATTTTAAGGTGTTCCTGTTCAGCAGTGGTCGAGAAAATATTTAGATCTTTTAATTAAGTAAAAGATACTAATACTAAAACTTTAAAAGTACTATGTTACAAATAAAAGAAAATTGATTTAAAGTTGTAGTAGGGGAGGAAAGGGCCGAATATCCCCTCCGACTCAAGTGTGGCGCCTCACTTTGTTAGCTGACACAACATGTCTAACAGTGTTAACATCTGAACCAATGTGCAGAGAAGAAAAAATACAAAATTTCCGCCCTTTATTGATAAAATAGTGGGGTTGTTGGTGGTGCTGCCTTCTCCTGAGTAGCTCTTAGCGAGGTAGCGGGCCCGAGCCAGCTGAAGCCTGAGGTGTGAGTGGATGAGCAGGTCCAGGATGTCCCCGAAGCTCTTCGTGGGCCAGCAGCGCCCTGACTGCTGCTGCAGCGGGCGGAGATAAGAGCCCAGCTGCTCTACTATTTAGTTCCTGTATTAATTGCAGAATACAAGTAAAAAGCCATTAATTGGATGACGGATTTATAATGATGACTATAAAATGATCCTTTTGTTAGGTTATAAATTCTACAATATTGTGTAAATCATTATGATGGCTTCCAGCGTGATCCATAGTCCACAGTGGAGCTGTGGGGCTCAGGCAGGGTTGGCCTCCTGAGTTGTCCCTACAGGGAAAGCTCTCATCAGATTCACCATGTTGCTAGGTATCCCGGAGATTCAGCAGTGCCAAGTCAACACAAGTGAGTGTTAAGGATGTCAAATTCATCTCCATTCCAACTCATCCACCCCCAGATTCCCTCCTCTGCCATCATTCTCCAGTCCTCATCTGAACCCCCTCTTTCCTTCTCTTCCTCCCCCAGATTAACTTCACACTCTCTGAGGAAGAAATAAAAAAATAAATAAGGAGTGTAGTGGGCGGGGGATTCGTTTGGTTCTCCGTTCACTAATGCTGCTGAATCGATGGACAGTTACCACGGTAACAGGAAGGCTGGAACCAAAAATATATTCTATACAACATCTTTAATACCTCCCCCTACATTCAGTTTGCCGACTGGTGCATCTTCCCACCACTGTGAGCTCACCGCTTAAAGCAAGATGCATGTTGTTGCTGTCTTGTATAAACCTTATAACTCCAAATGAGAAATTAAGGAAAACACAATAGTACATATACAACTCTGAGTAATGTGAGCAGCATGGTGTAGGAGTACATTCATGTCTATTTATTACTGAGAGTACTTCCTCTTCTTTGAGATTCTGTAAACATGCAGAATTTGTGAAAGCATAGAATCATATGCAAAGATCAAAGTTAAGGTCCGTCCCATCAGATGCTACAAAAAGTTCTTTCTTATGACTGACCTTTATCAGCTTATTCTTGTTGCTTTATTTGTTAAAGCTCTGGTGCACAGTATTGTTTTTTTTTTTTTATATATATATATACTCAAAATGTAATCAATCCACTTTGTTGCCTATAGCTACCCCATGTGATCTCAGATGTGAGCTAGCTGCAGAGCTAATGTGGCTTGAAAACAAGCTGAGCCTGGTCCTGAAGTTGCTACATGACATATTTGACATCTAGATCTACAGTACTTACACTGCTCGTCAGGCTGTTCATAATGGCAAAATCACAGCCTGTCATGAGTTTGAATTGAGCTGAACTTGTTTTGTCAATAATTACTGATTATATTAGATAATAATCCCATTAGTGAATGTGCCATGATTGCCATCCTGATCAGGACATTGTGCAGACGGTAGATGGGAGACATGTCATAGGGGGGGGGCGGTATTTGCTACTCTCCGACCCCGTCTGTATACTAATCACTTTGATGTTTCACTTAGGGCCACCAGCTGATCAAAAATGATCACTTTTCTAGTTAAATCTACTTGATCGATTGCTATCATTTTTGGTACAGACATTCATGGTTGGTGCCCAGACAATAAATCCTAATAACTTTGGTGACCATAAGCAGGTTTTAGCCTGGCTATAGACTGGTAGTCTTGCTCTCACACATCAGCAAGTGGCTGTGACTTAGTGGGCTGTCTGTCTCAACTTTTCCCAACTTGTTAAAGCTCAGATGGTTTGTTCCTGACAAACAAGCTGCTTCCTTTAATTTTCTGCAAAGTGAACATACAGCGCCATCGATTAGTCACCTGCTGAGCTGAATCAGAAAGATCTTGACACATCCTGTTCAATGACGGTTTAAACAGTTGCCTCACTGATTAAATGTGTGATGTAGTGTCACTGCTCATTTCCCCTAAAGCTTATTAAGCCTAATGTTATATTTTATAGAAATGTTCATTTCTTAGTGGAGGCACTCTTTATTTCAGGTGAGATGGGGTTCCTCCAATGAACACGCTGTGGGAAACCCTGCTGATTACACAGTGTACACTGTCAATATACACAGCCATTAACACTGGAAGCCTAAGAGCGTCTGTATCCTTTTGTATGTGCTGATGGGCCAATAACGCATCATCCCTCTTCATCTCTATAGCAGCAAGGACACACATACGCAGCCCCCACACACCAAACACAGCCAGGTAGCTTATCTTGCAGCCTGAGCCCACACAAAACTGATACTCTTAGCATTGTAAAATGTGCTATTTTGCTATCTAATTTTAGAAAGAAATTACTTTTACGCTGCCACCATATGCAGTAATCATTTGCGCTGTGTGTCGTTCAGTTCAATACACGCAAAGTCTTGGAGGTTTTTGTAAGCATCACCCGCAAAAGTAGTTTTCATGAAAACACACCAACTATTAGGTTCTATCTGATGCTGTTAGGATTTGTAAGCACCGTCTAACCTGCAGCATAAAACCTAAATGAAAGAAACAAATGCTGTAACGCATTAACAATTTCAGCATTTTTATGCCTCTGAACTGGCAGTAGAGAATTTCTTTGGCACACATGTCCAATTGAACGTAAGGACGAACTGATTAGATTTTGGAGGTCAAGGTAACTATGACGTCACGTCTGTCCCATTCTCATCAACGCGATATCTCAGGATTGCCTTGAGGGAATCTCTTCCCATTTGGAACACACGTCCTAATGGACTCAAGGATAAACAGATTTTGGTGGTCAAAGGTCAAGTTCACTGTGGCACCATAACGTTCTGCAAAAACACTTTTCTGGCTATTTTTTAACACCAGAACTCAGGAACAGAAGGGGAGACATTTGGTCGGATACTGAGTTGACGACACTAATCTTGAAACGTGGTGATTGTAGAGATCTTCTTTGCTGCCTGGTTGAAAATGTGTGTGAAGGGTCCATGTTTTTGCCAAAATATACACTTTATTAAATTGCTTCAAAGTCTTCACTACACATATTATGAGTCTAGAGAGACATGGATGTAAACTGCACTTGACTGATTGGTGGAGGCATACAACCTCACGGCAGTAAGTACACATGGTTTTGTGTCTAAGTGACTGAACCATTTTTGAAATTGGTCCAGTATTCAGCAAGATCGCTGCCGAAACAAGCTGCAAAGTAATGTTATTGGGCAATTACGCACCTTCAATTTCCGTCCACTAAAGGTGCATGTTTTACCACTGACAGGCTCAGATTATTATTCTAAGTGTCTGACAACATTATGGAAAGGGTCCCTACAGAGGTCAATCTTTTTGTTAAACAAAAAAGATTTTAGTCTTTAACATTAATATTCCCAAAATCACTATCGCCAAACCCACTAGACCATTTAAATTTGAATAACCATTTAAATAAACAGTAATTTTATGATTGCAAAACACTACATTCAAAGTCGACTAAATAAAACCATTAAAAGCCGTCATGGTTCGTCTTTCCACTGTTCCAACAATCACCACTCTGGTTTGGTTGAAATAAACCCTTAATTTACCCATTCACATGAAAATATGCTGTCTCTATACACGCTAAAAGGCTTGTTTATTTAATTGTCTGGTGAGTTTGGCGATTGTGATTTTGGGGCTGTTTCTTGTTAAACAAAAAGGATCCTTTCCATAATGTTGTCAGACACTTCTGAGCCTGTCAGTAGCAAAAACAGCACTTTTACTGAGTCAAAAAGGCTGCCTGGTTCATGATGGCAAGATGGCTAAAGGTTGAGGTTGGAGCACGGGTGTCATAATGTCTTGTATAGTAAACAGGTGACAAGTCTGTAAATTAAGCTAAAGCTGCATTTTGTACAAAGTATTCAAGTTGTTATAGTGGAATGTGGATAAATCAGAAAGCTATAGTATTATGTCTGCAAATGCCTTAGCTTGCTAATACATAACTGACATTAGCTTACTAACAGCTAATATGTCCTAACTGGTAGATATAGGTTGCTAAAATAATCATTTGACATGCTTAAATCTCATGTTTTTAGCTACTAGCTACTGGCATTTTATGGAGAAGTGTTTTCCATGCTGATGGGGGCGGGACTTAAATGCACTCCGTCTCTATGGTAGGATGGAGGTGGGCAGTAGTAGGATGTGATTGGCCAGTGTTCAGATGAGAGACCAACCAGTGGGCCAATCATATGATCTCTCTCTATGGGCCGATCCAAAACCCCCCCCAAAAAAAAACACCTTTTGACCTGCGTGCAGCCCACACAAATAGAGCGGCCCATCGGGAAATCTCCCTGTACTCACGATGGCCAATACATGATTGATCCTGTCCCAAAAGGGTCTTATGCAATGGAAACGTTCACTGCTCCAGTAAATAGGACAGACTTTAGATACTGCTCCGCTCAGCTCATAGTACCCTTTGGCTCAGACAGCTACGAGCCAGAAAGCTAACGTTATGCTAGCAAGATTTAAAGTCAATAACATTGTGTACGGTTGACAATCCGTAAATATAATGTGACAGTATTTTTAACAACAATACAGGCTATATCTATTGAGCAATGTCATTGTCCCCAAATCAATACCAAGACTTTTACGAACAAATGATCCTTCATGGGTAACATTACTGTCGGCTGCAGCATGAACAGCAAACGCGATGACAGATGATCGCTGTGAAACAGTCCGTTAGAGGGGCAGTGTAATGTACCTTGGCAGCTTGTGTGTTAGCGCCATCTTGTGGTGTTCAGAGGACTACACTCAGTGATGGAAATAAGATATTCAGATTAATATTATTTTCCAACAGTAAACCGTCAGTTTCACGGTGCAAATGATTACATTATCATATTTTGTCTAACCAAAGAACGACAATAAGTCCCCTCAGCATTTATATTTGTCTCTCCATCTCTCCCGTGTGTCTTTCAGTTCAACAGTCAACCCACAACCTGCCATCTGATCACGCACATCCACACCAACCTATACAGATAATACAATTAACAAACGTTTGTGTTTTGTCCAATGAGTCACATGAACAACATGCCTGATATTATTATTATAGCGTGTAGATGATGGGATAAATAGTGTGGGCCTACAGACCTTAGTGTGATTATTAGTCCATGTGAGTGGATATTGGCATCCAAATGAGTTTCTATGTCTCATTCATTGTCTCAATGCGCTGTACGGTCATCATGCAAATGCATCCATTCGGTTGAGGAGAGTAACGCTGTTAATCGTCGCTGCTCCTGCCACATAAAGGGTGTTGTTTTTGTGAAAAACAACACCAAAAACCACTCTATTTGGTTTTCGAAAAACATGTTTTTCTATCATTATGACAATATAGGAATGTGCAGAATAGGTATTTAGGAAAAGTCAGGGCAGGATGGAAACATAGCATACACAGTGATGCAATAATTCAGATTTGAATCACAACGTAATGGCGTGGGCTATGGCGATTCTAGTGTTACCTGCATTGGTAAAATAGGGAGGTATTATTCTTTGGCTAGGGTTTTTCTTCAGAGCACCATGGTAGTGACAGTATGGTATATTGCTTGTTATGTAATGCTGTGTGTGTATGTGTATGTGAGAAAGACAAAGACAAAGAGAGAGAGTAAGAAAAGAAAATCATCCAAGATGGTGTGCAACATGCTGGAAATAAAAATACTCCACATACAGATACACACATACGCACTAGTCATACAGTATGCCAAACATTCACATTACATTTTCACGTTTTTGTAGGGGCACACTACACATTCATCCTGTTTTTCTCTGATCTTCCTTTAATTTCCATAGATTCTTACACATGTTGATCACATTCAGCCAGCAGACCTTTTTACGTTTTCTTTTTTGTGTGAGACACGCATTTTCACTCCCCCCTCTTGACAGTTCAGTCCCGCCTGCTTGCGCGTGAGCCGCGATGGAGCTTTGGTCTTTTTATTGGTATTTTATTTTATTGGTGTTTCAAATTTTCCCACAGAAAAAGTGATCTTGCCAGCTGGGGTGGTACAATCCGAGTATTTCTCTCACTCACATGCTACCACCTCAGTCTGCTCTGATCCTGCCGCTTCTTTCTTTGCTTTTTGTTTCTAATCCTTGAAGAAGATTTAGCAGTTCCTCCCCGGCACCCTTCATGTTACTACAACACTGCCATGTTTTTTGCATGCTACTGTGCTCTGAGATCAGACATGCAGGTAAGGGACTTCCAGGAGTGTGTGTATGTGTGTATATGAAGGGCGATGTGGTGTGGGGAGGATGTGCATGTAATTCCATGGAAGCCCAGTGAGCGAGTGAAGGCAAACTTGTGGGTCTGTAGCACAGGTGTTCACATGGTGTTTTATCTATTTATTTGTTCTGTGTTTAATTTTTTCTTCTGCATGTTTACCAGCTCTCTTGTTATACCATCAGAATCAGCATCAGCTTCAGTGGCCAAGTGTGCTTGTCATACATACAAGGAATTTGACTCTGCTGTCCAGCAGCTTCTAGTACTTAGATATATCACTCAAAACAGAAAAAAAGACAAAGTCTTCTAAACTGACAAGCTGTGTGAGTACAATTGCCTAACAGCAGAGCTTGTCAATTTTCTTCTCTCCAAATTGCTTATTAACGATGTTGATGTGATGATGCTGTTTGATAATTTGTATTCAAGTTACAACAGTTGTGCTTTAAACCCATCTGCTGTCATCACCTCCACCTTTAACCTTGGCTAATATAGGAGTTAATGCAACCTGCTGAGTAGGCTCATGTAAGCTTTGAAAAAGCTCAATGGAATTAGCTACCAGCCTCACAACAAACAGTGCATTATGTTATTCCATGGAAGGGGTGCACAGTTGCTGTCATAAAATAACGACTCATGCATCAGAGTGTAACATGTGAGTGTAGACAGAAATGCTTGCCACAAGGGTGTGTACTGGTACATAGCACGTGATATGTATTTGCATTTGTGGTGTGTTTAATATCAGCACTGGCATGACTCATTTGCTGCTTATCCAGCCCCCAAGACACCATCACAATGAATCAGATTTTTATCCTGTGCACTGATTAACCAGCAATTCATTTCTAAAAGTGTAATAAATAGACTTGGTCTCATAAATTGTACAGATGATATTTCCTGATTTGAGATTCTGAATCAAAGCATGTGCACATATCAAGCCTCTCAGAATCACTACTGAAATCTCTCCTGAAATTGAAGCTAAAGGTTAACCTAGGATCTATCGGACTTGAAGCTTCCTACAGTGACTTTCAGCAGGAGAGGAACGACTTCTTAAAGAAAAGTGTGACATTGAGGTTTTTAACCACCCAGCGTTGCAAAGTAGAAATTATAAGGCACTAGTACAGTGCCTGTTGAAAATATGCCTGTTTGGAACGGGCCATTGCTTGGCCAAAACGAAATTGTATTCCAAAATTACTTACAGAAGGACCCCAAACCACTAAATAAGTTAATATGCAACTTTACTGTATAGCCTACTACTGACTTACTGATTTACCTGCCAGAGAACGTTGCAGATTCAGAATGTAATAAAAAAATATCACAATGAAAATGTAGAGTAATCAGACATTAGCCTCATGGACTCATGGCAATGCGCTACCCACCCGGTCCGTTATGAGAGCTAATCAGCACATATCTGCGTTAAACAACCACCAGAACCGGACTGTGTGTGCGTGTGCGCAGAGAGAGAGAGAGAGAGAGAGAGAGACGGTGTTGTCTTGTGTCGTAAAATGTATAAAAATACAAACTTAAGATATGAAACTTAAAGGGTTAAACATGAGTGTTGCCAACAGGGACGTTGTAGAGCGCCCTCTGGTGCTATGCACTGCCAACACTCATAACATGGTTGAAGGGTGTTTCGCCCCCTTTTATATTATCTTTTAAATATTCAGTTCAAACTTGACAGGTTTCTTGCTAGTTTGACGTTGTTTGGATAAGAAATGAGAAATCTATGATTGAAAGTAGAGCCAGACCGATTTATCGGCCGATATTAGGCATTTTCCAAACTATCAGTATCGGCATTTATAATGGTCTATCGAAAATGCCTAATATCGGCCGATAAATCCGTCTGGCTTTACTTTCAATCATAGATTTCTCATTTCTTATACCAGTTACCACTAGGGGTAGCTAGCTAGCGTGGTTAGCATAATGCTGAACACAACATTTTTAAGCGACCAAATGTTCCAATTCACTATGATGAAGTGAAAACACACAGAGAGGGTCAAAGTATGAGATGAAAACATAGAAAACACCCAAATACAAGTTCAGGTCTATCTTAATGTCCACAGTGCCATGGTTAGCATTGCTAAGCCATGTTAACACACAATGAGCTTCCGCATTGGCTTAATTGTTTTGACCCAGAAGCTACATCAACAACATGAAATCTTCTTTTCCACTGTTTTTCAATTCAGATTCCCCCCATGCTAACGTATTTGCCATTACAGGTGAGCAAAATAATTTTTGTAATGTCACCCAGTGTTAGGAAATCCACCATTTGGCCTGGAAAAAATGATCATCAGCACTGTGTTTGCAGATATCCTTTATCACAATTAAGCATGTGACATCCAGAGGAATGTGACCGTGTCTCCTAAATATTAGCAGAGATAGGAATAATACAAAATAAAAAAAGGAACTCGTTACCGTACACATAGGGCCAAAACAACATCACACTGATAAGACGGAGTAGAAGATATAGTTAAGGAAGAATATCCTGGCTAAATGCAGCAGCCTATCTTTATGATTTAAATGAGGTGGAAGTTATGGCAGGTGAAATAGCTCAACCTGTAGAGAGACAGTAGTAGTAGACAGTTACATGTGGTTTCAAGGAAACCACGTGGATTAGATGGAGTACTTTAATCTGGTTTGGTTGGCAGTATGTTGGGGTGTGCACTAGAGATGGTCCGATACTGCCTAAAACGCTGGTATCGGTATCGGGAAGTAATGGAATTTATACACCGATCCGATACCACGTAATAAAGCCCTAAAGAAAATCTACGTTAAAGTAGTTTATTTATATTCTTTTTCCGTTATAACTGACTGTCAAACTGGATAGTAAAAGAAAGTTCTGTGGAATTCATTGTTTGTGTTTGTTCATGTTTCACAAAGAGTTTAACCTGAGCCAGACCGACAACAAAGATAGAAATAATATCACATCCATACAGGGATAGTTGTATACAGTTATTAAAACATAATAAAATATATGACACACTGGTATCGGATCGGTACTCGGTATCTTAATAACAGATGTAAAGAACAGATGTAAAAATGAAACACCATGGTATGGTTTACATATACTTACTTTGTAATCTGCAAGTGCCTTTATCATTCCAAGTGTTGTCAATTGAAAAAGAAAAAAGGTTAAGGATATCGGCAGGTATTTGAATCGGTATCCGGAAGCAAAAAATGGTATCGGGCCATCTCTAGTGTGCACACAATCGTTAAGTTCTTGGCAGCCCAACAAGACCTCACAAATAAAAGTATCAGTAGACCTTGAACCTGATTTGGTTTAGTCTCCCGTTGCCAGACCTTCCTCCACAGCACAGCACAGGATGGTCTGGTTAGTCCACATACAATAGCATTCCTGGATGGGAGAAAAACATGCTCTGGTTTATTGGCATTTCTTTAAACCAATCACAATCATCACTGAGCCGCGGTGCCTCTGCAAAGTAGCCTCGGGAAGGAACTTCTTTTAGTGGAACATGTATACGTTCAAAAGTTGTTTTAGTCGTGCGTAACAGAAAACTCAGATAGTCTAGCTAGCTATATGGATTTACCCTGCAGAGATCTGAGGAGCAGTTAACCATTGTCCTCAGAAATCCACCGGAGTTTAGAACGCCAACACAAAGAAAGAGGAAAGTAACGGACATCTGGCCGAATGAGGGACGTCGGGCGGAATATCCGATGGCATCCCAGAAGTGAAACATCGATATAGACAAAATTTGGTTTAATGCTGCAATGGTGGGTGATGAATCAGCACATTTAATAAGTTATCAATTAATTTGTTGTCTGCCTCCCCCCACAGCGTAGCTGCTAGACTCAGCAATGTTTCCATTCCTACTGTTCCTCCATGAGAGTTCTCTGTGATCAATAATTGATTGATCCACTGGCACGGTTTTCAGTGATTTTTGCTGAGAGTCACATATCAGTAATGCTGTTCAGGATACAGATGTTATTCATTTTAGTATTCCCCCCTCCTTTCACTGTGGTATCTGACCTGCAGGGGAAAGTCCTGTCAGTCACGTTACATAATGTATCACAAGTAAACCGGGAATAAAAGAGCTTTATTTAGACACACTGACATCTGATACACTTCTAGAGCAAACACTGTAGCATTTGTACAACAACGTACATCTGTGTTAATTGTGCTTTATACTGCAATTAGACATTGATTATTGGTTAACTAAATGCAACTTGACCCTAGCAAAATCTGACCATACAACGTTTCTAGGTAAATGTAATCGATGAATGCATTTTTGGTTGATGCCAATATAGATTCTGGCTACTACCTGTACAAGTGGAATTGAGCATGTGCTACATGAGATTTCTTGCAGTGGCATTCCCCGTTATTTTCCCAGATAAGCTTGTGAAGCCTGCCTGTTACAGTGATGATAGTAGAACTGTTTCTTTAGTACTCATCAAACAGCAACTTACTACTTAGACTAGCGTTGAGACCTATCAAAATAGCAAAATAGATAGCGTAAGGGGAGGGACTCAGGCGCCGGATGACATTGCTGGCTTTATCCCAACTATACATCCGTTGAGCTGGATTACTAATTTTTACTTTTTAGAGAGATTTAGTGTTGAGGGATTGCTGCACAGTTGGAAGGATCAGTGGTGTATGCATTTCAACTCTTTTACGGCCAGGCTGCAGGGCTCAGGGTCAACGCAGTGATGCAAATACCCTCGTCAAGTAATGCATGTAAGTAGTGGTTCCTTAGAATAATACTATATAATAATAAACAGGCTGGGGTACTTCTATTTAGTATCATGAGTCTTTTTTTAATTTCATTTTTAGGATTTAGAAATGATACTGAGGCACAAGGCACTAACATGCAACAATGTCCGGTCCGGCTATCAAAACTAAGGACAGAGAAGCTTGCATTACAGGATACTACAGCACACTTCAGTTTAGTCACTTTATTATCCCAGATGAGAAACGTGATCTGCAGTCAGGAGTGCAAGATAAAAAACACAAGTACAAATAAATGAAAAGGCCATTAAACAATAAACAAACCTAAAATACAAAAATGTTTCCTCTACATATAATATACAGAACAAAGTTTTATACAATACTACAGTAGCAATCTCAAAAACATTCTAAATTACATGTGCAAATTAAGCTTTAATTAAGTTATTGCACAGGGAACAAAGGAGTTTTTACTCCTATTGCTCTTGAATGGGATTCTATGAATCTACAGCCTGAGGGTACACATGGGGACAGTTGCTACATTAATCACTATTAGAGCCGGGCGATATGGAGAAAATTAGATATCACGATATTCTTGACCAAATACCTCAATGTCGATATTGCAATAATATTTTATTGCTGCTTCAATAAAATATCTTCACACTTAGATTTTAAATAAATAATCATCAATAATGTGGATACAATGACTAAGTGGGTGAAGGCAAATAATAGAACAGCTAGAACACATCACATCATTTTACTGTAATGCAGCCTTTAAAACCAGGAAAAGACTAAACTTATTACGATACCCAAAGTCGACGATAAGACGATATCTGGTCTCATATCATTATATTGATATAATATGGATATATTGCCAAGCTTTAACCACTATACTATTACTCTGATTGCTTTGGAATGTTTATTAGGGGTCCATGTTATGGTGATTTACCAGAAATAATTACTTGACTAATGTTCCATTGTTTCATATTGTAATTTCCACCCCCACATCCTGACAAGTGTTTCCATTACATACTCTGCTACAGGCTACCACATTAGCTCTTCACAACAAATGCTTTCTACTTCACTGAGCTCTGTAGGTCATTTCTCACAAACGTAAAGACAAAAGTAAAACTGGGTTTAGGCATAAATATTAAGCTAACATTATACAACAAGTAGATCCGACCAGGTAATCTGATTGGCCAACTAGACATGTAGAATGTGCTCAAATGAGCATGACAGTACACCCAGAGCCATTTGAGCACACCAGGCTCATCACTTAAAATCTTACTCCACCATTTCTGTGTCAACATTACAGAGTTGAATTAAAAAAAAAAAATTTTGAAACTTTTGTTTTCATGAAAATAAATCAGGAACCACAGTAAAACACACAGAAACTCAGTTGTGCCGCTGACTCAGCGCTCGTGTAATATTGCTTAATTATGTGACAGAGACATACTATAAATAGCAGCATTTACGTCAGGGAAACTGTACATTTTTCAGCGATTTTGGACCCGATTCTTGTTGGAACGTTTGCGGTTGTGAAGCTTCTGGTTTAGAAGTGGTTATTGTGGTAAAATTCTTCTTCTTTTGGATTTCCAGCACAGTAAAGTATGCATGTTCCTGGGCTGCAATGACGCTGCAATAACGCAGACAGTAAGGGGGCCTTAAAGAGACAGGCGCTAAAACGGAGCTTTTCAGACTGAGGGTGAATACTGGCAGGCAGCATTGAAGTATATAAACATATCGTTGTAGAAACCAAAAGCAGAAGTATGAACCTGAAACTAAGCCCACTGTGTCTCCTTTAAAGCCGTTGTTCTGCTGAATGGGGGTGAACTACTTTTAAATTGTTTTGCAGACTTTTCCAGAGATGAAAGCATTGTTTCAAGTTAAGTAACAATCCTTATTGTAGCTCAGGGCAGACGTTCTTTGAAGTCTGTTTTGGGGTAAATATTTAAACTTCCTATGTTGTGTTTTCAAACACGTTCTGGCTGAGAGTATCATTGGTTATGATTATTAAAATAAAATTGGTGTGGCCGATTTAGCTCAGTTGGTAGAGCAGGTGCACATATATAGAGGTTTACTTCTCGACACATCAGCCACAGGTTCAACTCCGACCTACGGCCCTTTGCTGCATGTCATTCCCCCCTTTCATGTCGCCATCTGTAATGTGAAAATAAAGGCCAAAAAATAATCTTAAAAAAAGACCCCACATCATAATGATAGATGCTAGTTTTAATTCTAATTTTGCGTGTGTGTGTGTGTGTTTAATAAGGAGACTACTGTGCATTGTAAGTTACCACAAGTGATATCATATATCATTAACTGGCAACAAGCCTACTGCCTACTGTACCAGCTGGAACAACAGAAAGCCCTAATTACCATTTTATGTAATGATGAGCTAATTCTGAATATATGCATTGTAGGATAGGCGATCGCTTATATTTTCAAATCATCCAACCATGGTTGCTCGAGATCACCGATAGGCCATCTGATCGCCAATCTGACAGGCTGGCGGCGACGATGTGCTTTTGTCCCAATTCGATTCTTTTGCGATACATGGGTGCCGATTGGATGGGGATGTCAGTCAGTCAGTCTGACATTCCATTTGTAAAGAAGAACATAACATGGATGTTCTGCTTTTTCTGCTTTCGTTTTGTTTTGCTGGAAACGGATATGATGTAGTCGCTGTCGGCAGGACCGTATAAACAGAAAACATTTAGGTCAATACAGGCCAAAAGTTTGGACACACCTTCTCATTCAATGCGTTTCCTTTATTTTCATGACTATTTACATTGTAGATTCTCACTGAAGGCATCAAAACTATGAATGAACACATATGGAATTATGTACTTAACAAAAAAGTGTGAAATAACTGAAAACATGTCTTATATTTTAGATTCTTCAAAGTAGCCACCCTTTGCTCTGATTACTGCTTTGCACACTCTTGGCATTCTCTTGATGAGCTTCAAGAGGTAGTCACCTGAAATGGTTTTCCAACAGTCTTGAAGGAGTTCCCAGAGATGCTTAGCACTTGTTGGCCCTTTGGCCTTCACTCTGCGGTCCAGCTCGCCCCAAACCATCTTGATTGGGTTCAGGTCCGGTGACTGTGGAGGCCAGGTCATCTGGCGCAGCACTCCATCACTTTCCTTCTTGGTCAAATAGCCCTTACACAGCCTGGAGGTGTGTTTGGGGTCATTGTCCTGTTGAAAAATAACTGATGGTTCAACTAAACACAAACCGGATGGGATGGCGTGTCGCTGCAGGATGCTGTGGTAGCCATGCTGGTTCAGTATGCCTTCAATTTGGAATAAATCCCCAACAGTGTCACCAGCAAAGCCCCCCCACACCATCACACCTCCTCCTCCATCCTTCACGGTGGGAACCAGGCATTTAGAATCCATCCGTTCACCTTTTCTGCATCGCACAAAGACACGGCGGTTGGAACCAAAGATCTCAAATTTGGACTCATCAGACCAAAGCACAGATTTCCACTGGTCTAATGTCCATTCCTTGTGTTTCTTGGCCCAAACAAATCTCTTCTGCTTGTTGCCTCTCCTTAGCAGTGGTTTCCTAGCAGCTATTTGACCATGAAGGCCTGATTTGCGCAGTCTCCTCTTAACAGTTGTTCTAGAGATGTGTCTGCTGCTAGAACTCTGTGTGACATTCATCTGGTCTCTAATCTGAGCTGCTGTTAACTTGAGATTTCTGAGGCTGGTGACTCGGATGAACTTATCCTCAGCAGCAGAGGTGACTCTTGGTCTTCCTTTCCTGGGGCGGTCCTCATGTGAGCCAGTTTCGTTGTAGCCCTTGATGGTTTTTGGGACTGCACTTGGGGACACATTCAAAGTTTTCGCAATTTTCCGGACTGACTGACCTTCATTTGTTAAAGTAATGATGGCCACTCGTTTCTCTTTACTTAGCTGATTGGTTCTTGCCATAATATGAATTCTAACAGTTATCCAATAGGGCTGTCGGCTGTGTATCAACCTGACTTCTGCACAACACAACTGATGGTCCCAACCCCATTAATAAGGCAAAAGATTCCACTAATTAACCCTGACAAAGCACACCTGTGAAGTGAAAACCATTTCAGGTGACTACCTCATGAAGCTCATTGAGAGAACACCAAGGGTTTGCAGCGCTATCAAAAAAGCAAAGGGTGGCTACTTTGAAGAATCTAAAATATAAGACATGTTTTCAGTTATTTCACACTTTTTTGTTAAGTACATAATTCCATATGTGTTCATTCATAGTTTTGATGCCTTCAGTGAGAATCTACAATGTAAATAGTCATGAAAATAAAGAAAATGCATTGAACGAGGTGTGTCCAAACTTTTGGCCTTGACTGTATGTCCTAGTTACCCACTAAACTGTCATTATTCAACTATGACAAGGTAAATCCTGTCAAACTGCTTTATATATATATATGTATGTGTGTGTGTGTGTGTGTGTGTGTGTGTGTGTATATATATATATATATATATATATATATATATATATATATATATATATATATATATATATATATATATATATATATACAGTATATGTGTGTGTGTGTAAACGGGCAGCTGGGCGCAGATTCTAGATGTTTTCTTTTTTATATTTAACATCTTAGTTCAGATAGTTAAAATCGCTTTAATATCGCTGTAGGAAAAACCAATCGCCAATCATTCCTTCAATCGTGGAGTTACAATCAGATCACCAATCGGCACAAGCCTAGTGCATTTGCTAATGAAACAAGGCTTCTCTTTTTATTGTTGCATTCATGCCTGCTTTTTATGTACATTTCTATCCATTTTACCATTTTATTGTTTTAATGAAGACAAGGTAAATTTGTGTGACTGCACTTTACTCAACTTAATAATCTAGTTTACACTTTCCTGTCTTTGTATTTGTTTATTTATTTTATTGAATCTGTGCACATTGTAGGCTTGGGCTGGTGTAAACATTTTCATACCTGTTTATATCAAGCCAAACACTAAACCAGACTGGTATACCGAATTATACCACTAGGTGTTGCACTTGTGTAGCGAGTTCAGTCCACTTGGTGGCGGTAATGCACCCAACACCTAACCCTAACCTCTTTGGCAGACTGATCTCATAAAGTGCCGTATGTATGACACACCTTGTTTTGTTCGTGTTTTTGTCGTTTTTTTGTGTTACTAAAGCCTTTTCCAATGTTCTTTTACCTAAATCCAACCCTTTTCTTTCTTTCTTTCGATAACACGTCACGTGGCGTGTGTATGTTTACATCCGCTGTATACAGCGTGGACATACACGTGGATAGCTCAAAATGCATACAGATAACACGCCACTTGGCTTTAGGAAAGTGCCATGTATGTTTACGCAAAGTCATGATGCCATGTTGTCTTTGGATTTAGGTGTTTACACTTTTTCAGCTTACCGCTATCGTCGGCTTGAAATCCAAACTGTTTCCATATCAGCGCCGCAGTTTTAGTTTACTTAGAAACTCACTGTCACCCCAAAAAACACATGAACTTTCTAGTTCTTCGGCAGTAAGTTGCTGTCAGAGACTAGCGGCTCTGGTAGTGTGTTTATAAACAAACATAACATTATGTTGATGACGTTGTCACATAGCTTATTATGGGAAGTTTAGTAATCAAAGCTACCGGTTACTCCACAGTTAATAAAGCTTCACTTCACTGGAGCTAACATTAGCTAACTACTTGATCAATACTAGTGCTAAGTGCTAAGCTACTAAAAGCTATTTGATACAGAAAACAGTGATGCTATTGAGAAATAGTGAAACTAGTAACTTAACACTACTGTCCAACACTGCTTGGAATACAAGTTGGATTTGGTGCGGTGATGCCGTCGACACAGGTTGGTAATGTCAGCTACTTTTTAATTTGACAAGGTGTCATAGTGAAAAATGCCGGTTCCAAGTGTTAGCATAAAGTTAAACCAGTTTAGCCTGGTACATCTGACCGGTGAAACCTGAAATCGACCCAACTCTAGCACTGAAGGAACGCAATTTTGCAAATAATTATTAGACTACTGGATTCTACTTTACTACTTTCTGGCTGGATATTCCCACACAGCCAGAAGGTTGGCTGAAATAGATATCAGGGCACTCAGCTTAGCAACTGTTGCTACTTGATGGGTTTCACTGGCTTGGCAACAGTTTGATCTAGCAGCATTACTGTATGTTGGCCTGAAGTGTGAAAATGCCATTTTAATCAATGCAAACAGGAACACACTGTGTCACATGTGGTTGCACCAAACCTTTTCCCCTCATAGTTTACTAAGTCTGGTTACTCTGCCTCTGGCAGGACACTGACTTCATTTCTCAAGGATCTGTGTCACATCAAATGTTAGGTTGTAGAAGAAGAAGAAGACATACTTCATTGATCCCCAAGGGGAAAATTGTTATATTGTTGTAGTGCATGTGTACAGTAGGTGCTGTATGTGACAGCTTTGTAATGTCATTTAAGTATCATTTATTTCCACCTTTCTGATCTGGTATGTAAAGATGACAAAACATTAGACGCAGATAATATTGTCTCCACACCTGTAAATATTTTTAACGGGCGGTCACAGTATATATGCTAATTTATTACATGGCATGGTTGAATTCTAAGGCATTCTGCAGTCTGTTATTTCTTGATAACAGACCGTTGCTAAGTATAACATACCATTGCCATGCATAGCAGAGCGTTGCCATGGTCACAGTTCTGTTCACTCTGGAGGACAGCTATATCAGTCCGCTGGAAGAAGTCCGGATAATTTATCAGCTGTGGCAAAAAGTGGGGAAACATTGATCAATTTCTGTCCTCCAATTCAAGCAATGACAGCAGATTTGGTGAGCGTCTATCGCTACATCTTTATATACGGGCTATGATCGCTACGCAGTAACTTCAGCCGTAGGGACAACAACGCTAATTAGTTAGCTTACATTGCAACATGGTAAGGGTTATAGGTGTGTCAACTGCAGCTGCTGTGCAAAAAGGAAACAAGATGAATAAGGACATAAATGTTAACATAAATAGTCCCAAAGAAGTCCCATTTACCTTGTCTTACTTCACTGTCAATGGAAATGTTCAGTTTAATGTGAATTAGAGCAACCGATAGCCCGCTAGCTCACTACAACGCTTCAGCTAATGTCATGTCAATTCATGCAGGGATTAAAACAGCAGCTGGGTCATTTGCCCACCTAGCTATAGCTAGCGATAGCAGTGCAGCACCCCATAACAGCCCAACTCATAAAATATATGGCTACTACCACAGCCAGTAAGGGGGATAAAATGTGTGCCCGGACAGATGGCTTTTGCCAGATATGTATTCACTGCAGGAAGAGGAAAGGAGATACTGTGTTGAGTGACATTAAACGGCTACAGAGTTTACATTCCTATGGACGCAGGATTCCAACCGTAGAGACGGAACGGACTATTTTCTTTAGCGGAAGCAATACTATCGTATTTAAATCAATAAACTCCTTTTTAAATCAATATTTTGCATCAAATTATTGATTTATTTGGTAAGTAGCCATGTAATAAGCAGGATAATGAAGAGCGAGGCGGTTGTTATAGCAAAAACAACCCCTTCAGGCTGAGGGGTTGTATTCTCTATAACAACCGCCTCGCTCTACATTATCCCTTACTTAGTAGCATCTGTGACAGCAGCAGGAAACTACAACAACACTGGAAAACATGTTCAAGTTTTATAATTTTTCAAGGGTATCTCCTGCGAGGTAGTCTTGCATTGCCAGCTCTATCTCCACAGTGCTGTGGAGTGAGGTCTGGCTACAACACAGATGCATTCTGGGAAAGGAGAAAAAAAACGCTCCGGGTTGTTTGCATTTCTTTAAACCAATCACAATCGTCTTGGGCAGCGCTAAGTTCCGGACGCAGCAATGTTGGCTCTGCTAAATAGTCTCTGGGAGGAACTTGTTTTTACATTAACGTGAGCTATTTAAATTAGCTGGATGGTTAAACCTCATTGGCTCTTACCAGTATATCTCCATGTGTACTTCGTCCACAGCAATCCCACCAAGCGGTCCCAAAACGTCCCAGTTAGAGAGGACATGCACCAGTGCTGTGTGTGCTGTTTTCATTTTTAATTCATGTGAATGTTTATAAACTTCTTAATTTGAATTATTTGTTGAATCATTTTTTATTTTTATTATAACCCACATTGTAACTTCATAAAAAAAATGGATAAAAAAAAAATCAATTTTGATTGTTTTCACATATCACTGTTTAAAAAGTTTCTCTTCACTGCATAAACTGGAAAACGTTTGCACGTTTGCCCTGCAAGCAGAGCAGGTGTTGGCAGAGTTTCCTACTCTCCTACTGAAAACACTAAACATCTAGTTTGCTGTCATTCACCAACTGACACATTGTGAATGCAGCATTAGGTTACGCTTCTTTTTTGCCAGACTGATACCATTAAGTAGACAATACAGCAGCTGACACCGCTTTGTACAAGATGTATCTTGGCCAATTTACAAGCTGTGACCCTGTGCTTTCATTCAGAACATATGCAAGCTTTGCTCTCATGCAATACCATAATCTTCTAATTCACATACTTATCTTTTTGTTTGTAGTCAAACTTTGTGTTTGTGTGCCACCTCGTGAGGTGTCCGTGCTGCAGCTGAGTCGGCCCAGCCTGTGGTTCCTTCTTGGCTGAACAGCCTACAGTGGGGCGGGGTGTGGGAGGGAACTTGTTTGCCGCAGTTACCAATGCAGCGATGGGGAAGCAATTCGTTGCTGTCCCACAACACTGACAACGCTTACACACAAACACACACACACACACACACACACACACACACACACACACACACACACACACACACACACACACACAGACCGGCACAATGAGCAGCCAGTCTGAGTGCTGCTAGCACAGGCAGTATTTTGAAGAAGTGCTTCCCAGCTAGGGAGATAGCAGGTTGACTCCCCCCATGCACGCACGCACACACGCACGCACACACGCGCACACACACACACACACAGTCAAACGCACATCTTCATACACAGGCATGCAGGAGGAGAACGAAAAGAGCATGGAGGTAAGGAAAGACTTTAAGTATTTAGTATTCATTAATTTTCAGGCATGTGTGTACATTGTGTGTGCCATCTCACTCCGCAGTCTGGCAGGGGAAGGAGCTTGAACTCTGTAACAGAAAACTGCAGCAAAGTCTATTTTTCTTTTAGTCTCTTCTTAACCTCACCAGCATCCCTCTCTGCTGTATCTTACCACAGTGAAGTTCAACTGTACTGGCTGATAAACCTCAGCCTCTGAATCATTCATATATGTAAATCTCATTAATGAAATGCTGTAGGCCTTTTGTGTGCTACAATCTGCTTTATTTGTGACACGGTTCATTAAAAGTAGGAGATTTTCACTGGTCAAAAAACAGCCAGTGTTATAGGGAAGGATGTCGTGCTAAAAAAATTAATGCCTTACTTTATTGACAGAATAATTAATCAGCTACAGTTTTGGATAATCTATTAATGTAAAGCCACCAAACGAACAAGCTTCACTAACAAGCGTTTGCTTGCTTTCCTTAATTTCTTACTGTATGGATTGTAAGTATGTTTTGAAGCATCACATGCAGTAGGCTCTCATAATTGAAGTGTGATTGTTCTAAATATGTTTGACATTATTTAAGCAAATGATCAATCAGTTAAAGGCAGGGTTGGCAATCTTGAAAATCTAGCAAGATTTGAAAATAGCATCTCCTTGGGGCTCCGTCTAACCTGATTTCTGGGCTTCGACCCAGACACAGATGTGTACGAGCACCGCTGTATCGCCGCTTTAACAGCTTTTACAGCTTCAGTCTTTGTTTTCTTTGCCTTTTTAGCAGGGTGGACGGTTGCAAGTAACCGTGGCAGAGTCAACTTTTGCTGAGTTTTCTCTTGCATTCTCCAGTAGACTTGCAGTAACTCTGGCAGAGACGACGCGCACTGAGCTCAGGCTCGTACACAGGAGGGTTAGAGTATGCGCAGCAAGGCAGCATGCTGTTGTTGACAGATTGTACTTGTACCAGTGCATTAAATATCAGTTGCTGCCACCACATAACACCACGCGTGTGTTATCATAAATCCTCCATCAAGCCTGTAACAGGATAGTCTCATGAGCTGTCACTCAGAGTGGGATTAGGACAGCTGTGTGTTTTATCATGCTGCTAGGCTCCTGCTTTACCGGCTTTAGTCACATCGTAGTTGAACAGTAGTAGTCGCTGTTGTTTTGGCACTACAGACTTGGTCATTTACAGGCCATTACAAATGTTAAGCTACCATTTACTGTAGCTACACTCTTTTTATTAAAACACTAAGTCATGGTCCTAACAGGTATTTAACAAAACATTGGTTTTAGACATGTTTTCATCTTGACAAATCAGAATAATTTTGTTTTTTTACCAGCCAGCTGAAGCTGTCTAATTTGTGCTCGGAAACAATTTGTGATAATGAGTGGAAAAGCATGTTGACTGGTTATTGTCCCCCGGTCTCCCTTTGTGAGAGCCAATAAAGTGGCCTCTAGCCCATTCATGCTTTCTCTCTCTGTCCTCTCTGGCTGCCTCTCTGTCTTCTGTCCCTCTTTCTCTCTTGCTCTCTCTTTCTCTCTCTCTCTCTCTCTCTTTTTGGCTCACCCTTTCTCTTGCCAGAATGCAGGTATTGTTCAAAAGGGAAAGCCCCCTTGGTTTTCTGGATTGGATGTAGGGGGAATTAAGCAATGTGGGAAAAAGAGAAAGGTAAGGTAGTTTCCAACTGAAGGGAAGGAGAAAGAAAACATTCTCCCAGTCTTTTAGCTCTCTTTGTCTTTCACCATGTTAGCATACTGAGGATCTGCATTGTGGCTGAAATCAATGTGGCCTCATTCGCTGCATTAACTAACCATCTTCAGTTGGTATTTAAAGAGGTCTTATTTTTTATGTTATTTTATTGTGTAGTTTTGTTACATTTCAAACATAATGAAACCCTGCACCATATTTGTACATCCATCTCTCACCCTGTACATTACCTTTATTGGTTGCCACTAACACACAATATATTATTTCACTTCAAATTAAATAATTGAAGTATTTAAATATAAATGCACTTATTTGTTTAGCCCTAGGGTGTCCATCTCAACCAAGAACGGAGAAATGTTGAGTTACAGCGAGCTGTATGATGTGTGTAGAGGTCTGTATGGTAATACTGCAGCAGCCTGGTGTCGTTTTTTAGCCGATTTGATAAAGGTAGAGATAGTATGACCGCTCATAACGCTAATGCTCTTGTGATGCACTGGCTGGCTGAGCATTCATTCACAAACACTGCGTCAGTCGTCAGTTGTCACTCGTCAGACAATTTTGCAAAAACGCAGGTCTTTCCATTTATTTTGAATCCCTGCAGCAAAAGGTTAAGACCAATAAACTTTTGGAGAAAAGCAATCCAACTTCACCCTGCTGTGGACAATCATGTAACCGCAGATCAGACTTATCTGTCCGCATTGCGGAGTGAGAGTCCCGGTAATGTTGCTGTAAACAGGAAACATCACTGCCTCTGTGGCTGCAACAAAAACGTTTAAAACACAATGAAGTAAAAAAAAAAAACGAAGCACAAGCACTGAACTGCAGAGGAGTTTGTGTAACAACAGGTGACTCTAACAACAGGTGACTCTAACGACACAATGGTATTTGGTACACCCCTACAACCAACACACACAGCAACACTTAAATATAAATAATAAATAAATATCCCTTGGTCAGATTATACAGCAACATGGTCTCAATTTCAACTCCTACGCCGATGATACACAGCTCTATATCAGCACCAGACCGTCCACTCAGCTTCCACCCATCTCCCTGGTCAATTGTCTGCATGACATTAAAGCCTGGATGTCAACCAACCTACATAAACTGAACAGCAATAAAACAGAGCTCTTGGTTGTGGCCCTCAAGGCGCTGCTCTAGAAGGTTAGAGAGCTATCCTGGATGTTGACGGGTGCACCATCTGCCCATCCTCTGATGTCCGCAACCTCTCCATCCTATCTTTCCATACTCACATCACCAAATCCAACTTTTTTTTATCTTAAAAACATTTCCAGACTCCGGCCATCACTCTCTGACTCTGTGGCAGAAACCCTCATACATGCTTTTATTATCTCCAGTTTGGACTACTGCCATGGAGTCCTGTCTGTGGTTCCCAGCAAAACCCTAGACAAGTTCCAGTATGTCCAAAACTCTGCCGCCAGGGTCCTCACCCACACCAAGACCTGGCAGCACATCACCCTAACCCTCATCCACTTTCACTGGCTCCCAATTAAGTCCTGCATCACATATAAAATCCTCCTTTTCACCTACAAATCCCTCCATGTCCTGGCCCCACTGTACCTCTCTGACCTCCTCCATCCATACACCCCACCCCGAAACCTGCGGTCCTCAGATGCTGGCCTGCTCTCCATTCCTTACACCAGACTCTGTACCTTTGGAGACAGAGCCTTTAGTGTTGCAGCCACATCCCTCTGGAACACCTTCCCTGCAGTTATTCAAAATGCTACATCCCTGGACATTTTTAAAAAAAACTCCTGAAACACCACTTGTTTACCACATCCTACAACCTCCCTTAGTATAGCTACTGTAATTCTGTGAAGTGTCCTTGGGTTTCATGAAAGGCGCTTGTTAGGATTTTGGATAACAATGGCTTTCCCCATAACAGAGAGTAGGGTGTCCATCTCACCCTTATAAGACAATCTGATACGTATCTAGATACATTGGCTACGATACGGTTCAGGGATGATACATTTTAATATGAAACGATTCGGTGCGATTCGATTAAATGTTGAAACGATTCATTGTGATTCGTTGCGATTAGTTGCAATACGATGAGATATGATTCATCCTGATAGATACAGTTAATATTTGTTTAATGTAAACACATTAATTTCCCATTATAAATTAAAATAAGCCAACTCTATAAAAGAAGCATTGCCTACCTTCAACTAAATTTACATTTCGTAAAAGGGACCAGGGAATAGCAAAGCTAGGACATGCTAATAGTATACTCTGTAACTTCAACTTCATTAGCTAGGCTCTTAACCAAATAACATCCACATCAGCTCCATGTTAAATGAAACAGCCTCCTTGCTGCTGTAATCTTAGAGACAGTAACTCAAACACAGGTCCACGTTACACAGCCATTGTGAGCACTAATAATCATATACAGTATTAAGTGGGCAGTGTTTCCTCTATGTTGATTGGCAAGTGGCGGTCCGCCACGGTTAGATTTCTCCCGCCACGGTATCAGAAAATCACTATCAGCAGTGATTGTTAGAGAGTCGCAGAATAGCGTGGACACGCGCTTTACAACGCGAGTGGGCAGCGTGCCACTCAGAGAAAAGGGAGAAAGAACAAAGAGACAGGCTGTCCGGAGGACCCGGTTGAGATGGCATGTGTGCATCCTTGAGAAGTCGTATAGCCTAACTTATATTGTCAGTTCATTTAAGCCTGTATTAGTCTATATTTATTTTTAGTTTCACCTTCACCTGCTAGCTAAATTGCTCGTGGCTGTTGATTCTATACAACGCCATTGATATCATATCATGGCATAGTAGGCTAAACCGTGATTATTTCATACATTCATATCCCGAAACATATTGGGGGAAATTCATTCAACATAATTCCAGCCAAATAACAGTTAAAAGTAGGCTATGTTATTTGAACATTTATAACCTAACCTAACCTGGCCCTGCCTCCGTTTTGGTGTCTGCTGCGGTGCGCAGCGACGTTCAGACCGTGCGCCGCTTCCCTTTTTTTTTTCCTCCATAAACTCGGCTCTCAGCTCCTCTGCCAGTTGCTGCATGAACTTTCTCCGGGACATTTTACAGTTGGTGCACTCCTTGGAGAGGATGTGTGCAATGATTCCAGCCAGTTGTAGCATGTATAAAGTTATATGAACACGTAGACAGCTACCGGCCATCTAGGCTACATATAGGCCTACGGCGCCTTTCACAGAGCGAGCGCCCGGTGCTTTTCTTCTGATTCAGAACAGAGTCCATCTACGCCGTAGCCTGCGTTACCGACTCTGGCTTTGCATTCGGCCCATCGGTGATGCCCACTAGAGTCTGGATCGGGCTGAATTTTTCTGTTCGAGCCGGCCCGCGTCCGACAGAGCCGTGACCGAACCCGGCCCGAGCCCGACAGGCATTAAGAAATTTGTGTCAGTTAAAATCTCATTTTTTTCCTCATACTAATGACACATGTAGGCTACGTTTGTTTGTGTGGAAAGCCCTTTTTTATTAAGCAACTGTAGGAAGGCATTCGGAAATGTCAACAGATGAGCGCATCAGCGCACACGGGGAACAAGCGCACGTTCATAAGCTGTTAAAATGTTCAATGTGTTAACCTCTCCTGATCGCTTCGTTTCCGACCGTTATCAGAAAACCAGGAGAGACTCGTTAACTCCAGGGCCGACGTTATAACACGAATAACCACTAACTCTGCTCCGGTTGCATCTACAACACGTCTGCTTCCTCTTTCTCTATCTCTCTTCTGCCCACTTAGGCTACCACCTTAATGCCCTTAATGCCCACACTTGTTACTCGAGAACGCTAGTTACGTTTCTCTGACAGAGACTATGATTATTACTAAGCAACCAAGATGCATCTTCAACCACGCAAAATATTAAAAACAAAACCGCGAAAATGTCCAAAATAGGTAAAAGTGATTGTATTTTCTTTGCTTTTTGTGTAATGCATATAGCCTAAAAACTTTAAATGAAAATACAGACTTTTAGGAAAAGTCAGGTACCAGCAGGATTGTATTTTTTTATTTAGCAAAGTTATTGCACATATACATTTCAAAACAGGCCACAGGGGTACCATCTAGCAGCATGTGATCCGACAGATCTGACCCCACTGCTAAAAATAATCCTAGAGGAAACACTGAAGTGGGTATACATGTGAGTACAATAATACTGTTGTGTTGCTAGCATGCAGCTAGCGGACTTTTGTGCTAATGTAACTGAACATTTTAGAACATACTGTATAAACGTCAATATAAACATATGCCTTTATATGCCTAACATATGTATGTGTATATGTGTGTGTGTATATATATATATATATATATATATATATATATATATATATATATATATATATATATATATATATATATAGGATTCTGCCTGTCCGGCTTCTGTCAGCTTTCATGCAGTGTTGTCCTGTGGGGGTTTAAAGCAGAGCGAGAGGTCAGTCCTTTTTCCAGCCAATCTCCTTACTGAACAACAAACTCCTGCAGTGTTGCCTCTCTGGTCCTTTGTTCCTCACTCTCTCTCATGCGGCCTTGGGCTGACTCTCTTAATGCCTTCCTCTGATCACCTGATGGACTGCAGGTGTGACCAATGCCATGTGCCAAGTGGCTGCAGCACTTCAACAGGCAGATAGACTCCCTCTATCACCTCCCCCAATCTGAGCCTATGGACTGTGCCGGATTGGCTGGTCTGTTTCCCCCTGGTTTTCTACACACCCCCTCCTCCAGTTCTAGGCATGGGCTGAGAGCGTCCACAAACCAGCATTCATCCCTCCTGGACAGGGCATCTGCATTCCCGTTGACTCGTGCGTTAGTGTCTTTGGCTGTTGCCATCCATTTAAGTGGTGCATGGTCAGTTACCAGTGTGAACTTTCTGCCAATGAGATGTTGAGCTTGGTTAGGGCCCATTTAATCGCCAGGCATTCTTTTTTCACTGTAGAAAAATTCCTTTCATGGTTTTGCAACTTACAGCTAATATACGTCGCTGGGTGTTCCGCCCCCCCTCTGACCTGGGACAGCACAGCTCCAAGCCCTGTCCCCGAAGCGTCGGCATGAACGAACGTGTCCCCAAAGTCTGGTGTATTCAGGACTGGCTCGGTGCATAAGGCCTTCTGAAGGGCAGTGAATGCCTCCTCCGCTTTGACACTCCAGAGGACATGGTGTGGGTGTTTTTTTTTTTGTAATCTCGTGTAGAGGGACTGCAATGGTAGCAAAGTGAGGGATAAAACACTGATAATAGCCCACAAGGCCCAGGAATGTTTTTACTTGCGGCTTAGTTGCTGGCTTAGGCCAGGTGGTTATGGCCTCCACCTTTCGGAGTTGGGCCTCACACTGCCCCTCCGAATAGTGTAGCCAAGATATTCTGCCTCCTCAAGGCCCAGATTACACTTTTTGGGATTGGCTGTCAGGCCAGCATGTCGTAGAGCTCTCAGGACCATTCCCAGGTAGCCATGGTGGGAGGTCTAGTCAGGGCTATGGATTATTATATCGTCTAGGTAGGCATACTCACAATGAGGGCGGTAACAAGGATAAACTCACCAGGCCGGAACTCCCGCACTTGAGCATTCTGGTTGTAGACCTGGGCCTGGGCTTGTTGTGCTTGCTGCATATGCTCCCATACGAGTGGCCATATTTTAGCCATCCTCTCTTGCATCTGATCCACAGATGCAAGATCCACCGGACGGAGCGGTGGGGTTATGATTGTTGCTCCCAAGCCTCTTTAGCCAGATCCATCATGCCTCTGGGTCTCCGTCCATACAGCAACTCAAACTGCGAAAACCCTGTGGAAGCTTGGAGAACTTCTTGTATGGAAAACAAGACAAAAGGAATTAGTTGGTCCAAATTTTTCCCATCCACATCAATAACTCTCCTCAGCATCTGTTTGAGGGTTTTATTAAACCGCTCTACAAGGCCATCTGTCTGTGGGTGATACACTGATGTTCTTATTTGACTCACTTTCAACAATCTGCACATCTCCTTCATTACCCGAGACATGAAGCAGCTTCCCTGGTCCGTCGGGACTTCCTTTGCAATGCCAACTCGACTGAAGAGGAGGAATAATTCTCAGCTTTAGCATTAGCAGTATGTAATGGGAGTGGCATAATCCATGATGACTAGGATATACCGATGCCTCCTACTGGACTTTGGCAGGGGACCTACTATATCCATGGCCACTCTCTGGAAGGGGGTGTCAATTATAGGTAAAGAGATTAAGGGGTTCCGATAGGGTACCTTTGTGTCTTCTGGCACTCCCTGCAGCTTTTGCAATAATCCTGGACCGCCCTTTTTACCCCTGGTCAGTAGAATCGACCCAAGATTCTGTCATAGGTCTTTTCCACCCCGAAATGAGCTCCCAAAAGATTTGAGTGGGACCAGGTACAAAACTTTGGGAAAATAGCATTTTGGGACTAGCAGCTGATCAACAACGAGTTCACCCCGCTTAACCACCCTATACAAGAGGCCATTTTTCACTAAAAAATAAGTTGACTCACCCCTTCCACACATTTCCCCTCAACGACCACTAGGTTTTGTCTGGCGTGTTCCAAGTTGGCGTCCTCCAACTGGGCGGTCCCAAACTGCCCTTTTCCAGCCCCCTTTAACCCTTCAGCAAGGGGAAACTCAGAAAAAACTTCATCTGATGAGGTCTCATCCGCCCCACCGGGTCCTCCTTCCCCAGGGCCTCTGCAGGGACCCGAGCTTCTTCATCGATTTCCTCTTCAGATGAAAGGGAGGGCCCCCAGGGTACTGCACATGCATGTACCAACTTTGCTTTTCAGTTTCTCAGAGGTTTCTTCCTCGTACTACTTCTCCTGGGGCCCCCGGTCCTGATGGGGGGCCCCAGGTCCTGATGGGCTGTATATATATATATATATATATATATATATATATATATATAATACCAGTCTATCAATCACATGTTTATGAACACACACATGGATGGTTGACTCACAGACCGCAGCTAGTACAATTTACAATATCCACGTTGTATTCCTCGCAGCCACTTTCACTGCCAACTCCAACCTCGCAGTCAGCGCAAAGGCATTGATTGGCTGATCCCTGCCACCCCGAACATGAATGACCAGCCGCTTCATTGACTTGAGATCGATCCAGGGGTCCGTATATCGATGTACTCGTATCTGTGATAATACAACCGGATACTTACACCCCTAATACAGAGGCTGTTCTCCCCTGCTGGAGAAATAACGTTAGGGCTGGGCGATATGGAGAAAATCAAATATCACAATATTTTTGACCAAATACCTCGATACCGCAACAATATTGTAGTATTGACTATTGGTGCTTTCACAAAATATTTACACACTGAGATTTTTGATAAATAATCATCAGTACTGTGGATATAGTGGGTAACGGCAAATAATAGAACATTTACAACAGTCTGGTAAGTTCAGAAAATGACATCACTTTACTGTAATGCAGCCTTTAAAACCAGAAAAAAAAGGACAACACTTATGCCATATTACGATATCCAAAATGTATGACGATATCTAGTCTCATATCACGATATCAATATAATATTGATATATTGCCCAGCTTTACATAACGTTACATTAATAATAACACAGCCGAGCACTCCACCCCTCCACTTTTTATAGTGTGTGCCTTCATATCAGGCAGAAAATAGGTCCTACATTGATGCATTTTTTTTTACAAACTCTTAAAAGTAATTGTAGTTATGCACAATAAAAGCTGAGCAAATTATTGATGTGTTCTGCTCTAAAAGAAAAAAAAAAGAAAACAAGCAATGAGCATTGTCTCATGAATGCTATTACAGTCAATCCACACATGCTTATTGTGTGTCCATACTGTAGCATGTACAGTGTAGAGGCTCTTCCTGTATCTCTCTTCCAGGATGGACAGAAATCTGTCCAACAGAGAAGCCTTTAAGATCCCATGGCATGGAAATTTCACTTTATGAGGTTTTTTAACATTAATATGAGTTCCCCTAGCCTGCCTATGGTCGCCCAGTGGCCAGAAATGGCATGGCAGCTGGCCAAGGCCACACCCCCACCGTCCACCTTGCCCCTCCTCTCTCCTCTTCAGTAGCATTTAAAGCTACAGACACAGAAATGGCACGTTCTAAGGAAAGCTCATTGTGGGACTCGTGGTGGCTGTAATTCTGCACCAAGGCTGAATTTCGGGAAAGAGACTTCAGATACAATATTAGGGGACCACTGAGGCCTATATAAAAGCATCCAAAAAGCAGCATGTCATAGGACCTTTAATTTGAGTTGACAGCCTTGAGGATGGAGAATGAAATTTGCTCTGGTTTTGTCCCTGTGATGGGAAGTGCCCAGTTGCTGATTCCTTCATAGGGTCTTGTAACATCACCCAAGAAATGGGTGAACTCTCATTGCCTGCAGTCATACAGTTTGGCCCAGTTACATATGTGAATGACTGTGCGTAAAAAAGAACAAAGCAACGCTTCAGTTTAGAAGTTACTGTGGAACACCTGAGTTGGAGTGTGTGGGTTGCAGTTTGCATGTGCATGTGTGCACATTTGTCTCACAGATTTTGTTATTTTCATAAAAGTTGCTGTGGAGTTTTTTCTCACATGCTTAATGAACCCACATGGACCTCAGGCACTGTTTATTAAAGTTTAATTGAGTTTTAATTTGTTTAATTGAGTTACTGGGCCTCTCTGTTCCACACTTGAACAATGGTATACTCAGTGTTACGGTTCCATCTAGTGGTTCAGTTCAGATAACACTGTACTGTACTGTATACTGTAGATTTGTACTGGTGTTTCAGGATGCAGCGTTCATACAGTCCCTTTCCAGGTGTTTGGAAAGAGCCTGATACTGCAGCTACTACAGCTGTGTTATATAGTCCTTACAAAAGTACTTAATGAATCGCCAGACTTTTAATCTCTTCCTCTGCAGGTTGACGACTAACAAATAATCATGTGAGAGAGAGAGGCTGAAACACAGACAGAAATTTGAAACAGCTGTAGCAAGGCTACATATTGTTTTGTGTATTGAGCCAGCATGATACATACTGTAGTAGGCCTTTAAAGTAGTTTATCTTGGCTGCAAAGAATTTCATCAATTTTGCGCAGCATCTGGTAATGTATAATAATAATAACAAAACTTAGCACAAAACATCACAAAAACAGAAAAAAAAAAAAAAAAATAATATATATATATATATAATATGGATTTTTTATTTGGACACACCTTCTCATTCAATGCGTTTTCTTTATTTTCATGGCTATTTATATTGTAGATGCTCACTGAAGGCATCAAAACTATGAATGAACACATATAGAATTATGTACTTAACAAAAAAGTGTGAAATACACTAAGAAATTATTCTGTGGTCATGTGGATTTGAATTAATGTATTAGGTAAAATATATTCAATATAATTGTGTTTTTGATTTTGAGGCAAATATTTAATTAAATTTCAAATAAAAATGTTTGGAATAAAATCTTCCCATTGTAGTTAAATAAAACATAGGGCTGGGCGATAAAACGATAACGATATGTATCGCGATAGACACGTAATCAATATCAATAGAAAATGCGGTCGATAAAACGTTCGATAACTTGTTTTTCTTCATCAGAAGAAACCAGAGGTTGTGAATCAAGTTTGGTTGCATGAACAAAGGCACTCGCTCTCTGGTAACCTAGCAACGTAGGGAGTGACACTCTAACAGCCAATCATGTAACAGTATCATGTTTGGTTGCGCCACATCGCTGTCTCGCGTTCTTCAATAACAGAACCGGCGTGGAGCGGAAAGTCAGTGCCGAAGCGAGCAAGGAAATCGTTGATAAAACCATAGACAGTATAAAACAGGAAAAGTCAGTATGGCAGTTTTGGGGATTTTATAAGTCTGACCGTAGTCAGACCAATGTCGTCAGACCGTCGTCCCCACCAACACTGGTACTACCACAAACTAGTTTTATCACCTTAGCCGCGCTCACACTTTAGAGCACAGCCGTATTCGGCAGCAACGTCCAACAACATCTGCAGCTGCAACACGGCACAAGCAGCAGACCACCATGGAGAGGTACTCTGCATCAGCACCTTACTAAACGCTACAAAGAAATAACGAAGGCAGACATGCTGAGCACTGTCCAGAAGCCAGGTTACCAACCTAGCACTAAACCTGCAGAAAATAGTTCCTTCTCAGGTTTCTTATATTTAGCTAACACTTTGCACTATTTTATGACACTTTATTAAGCATTTCTTACTTATTCGCTAAATTTTGCACCTTAATGTTAAGAGATAATTGTTAAGTGTTCATTGTGATTTTAGACCTGTTTACATTTGAATTATTTGAGTGTTTTCCATGGTTGTGGTCCATGGAGTGTTTTCCATGGTCCAAATAGAGAGAATATTGAGTTTAATGTAGTCAGGCAAATTTTAATTAAAAAGCACTTCTTGTCAACTTAGCTAGCTAGCAGCTATATTGTTACCCAGCATGCCGTTCGGCTGTGTAAATTTGTAAATGTAAAATTATTAGTGTTAGAAATTGTTAAAGTCACAAATAGTTGTTTATCCTGTTAAAGATAGTTAGTTGTGGGTTATTTAACGCGGGACTTTAACGCGTTAATTAAGATTAATTAATTACAGACTTTAATGCATTAATTAATTACAATGCAACTTACTGAATGTTATGATATTGCTGAAGTTGTGACAATATGTAGCTAGGACCTAAATAAAAAACATTGATGTGTTCCTGTAAAGATACAGCATAGACACAGCAAGTACTGAAGCACAAAGATCCCATAGACAGATTTGCTAGTTTGGACAAACTTTGCTTGAGACCCAACAATTTTGTTGTTAGATTGGATTTCTATTTACACAGATTCATGTCATTCTGTTTGGAGGAGCACATACAGTATACTGTATGTTTTGTGTTGAGAGAGACTATTAACCCTAGTTGCCAAGCACACCATATGCCTAAATCACACACATGCTTACAGACACACTGTATAGTAGCGTCTATAGTAAATGTTACAGTTTTTCAAGCAGACAATCAGGTAGCATAGCATTTTGACCGAGAGATGTAGTTAGGCCCAGCAGTAAGAAGATATTAATCTACTGTGGTTTTGTAATTTCCATCTGGTATGCACACATCAGCACCTCACCCAGGGCTCTCATCTCTTACCTGGGCTGAGTGCCAGATGAAGACGTGTGTGCAGTGTTCAACCTCCACACACTGTTGTTGGTCTGTCAGAGGGCTGCTTGGCAAACTTTGGCTGTGATTTGTGCTGATGAGGGGGTGGATATGATGATGATTATTATTACCTATGATTAAAAGGTTTAATTGTCACTGTGTGGAAAAAAATAACTTTGATGTTAGCTTTTGGCAATAAGAGATATCCTACATGTAGACTATGCAGGACAGTTTATTTCAAAAGAACACACACACTAGGGCTGGGTGATATGGCCTAAAAATAAAATCCCTGATTTAAAAAAAAAAAAAAAAAAAAAAAAAAACTTAAAATCAATCTGCAGATGACAAAGAAATTGTTCAAAACAAGTTTTAACTTTATTTTGTTTTGACTCATACACACACGCACACACACATGGGGCTCTATATTCAAACAACAAAACAAATGCGTGAGATAAAGCTATTTTCACACATACAGGTAGCTAATTCAATTCTCGTTCCTCGCTAAAAATTCAAATCATTTTAACGTTATTGCGCAACCTTGCTCCTATTTTCACCTGTTGCTGAGTAACGTACATTAACATCCCATGGTCTCTTGAATGTAGCATACCCGTAGCAAGCTCCTTCGTAGTTACTAGCGGTAAAAACAAACGTTGAAGAGGAGCTCCATGCTACAGAGCAGCTAGTTGTTTAAGGGGCTACAGACCTCCGTCACAGTTCGGTCATATCAGCGGAGCCGCAACAGAGTTCCTCAACACCATCTCTGGTGCCCCGCATGGTGCTCCTTCAGGTCAGCGGTGGTTCAGTTATCCAAGAATAGGTGACTCTCAGCCGTGGACAGAGCACCGCGAGCTGCCGGTCATTTTGGCGGAGAGTACGGGTAAGTAAGTAATGAAACGACTAGTTATTATATATATAGCTATGTATTGTAATTAATGTTAGTCCCTGGCGCTGCCATGTTGTTTGTGTATCTCTATGGCAAACGCGCGGGGGGAGGGCTGAGCCCGTTCGGAGCTACGGGACCCCAGAGGGGAGCGTCGGCGGACGTTAAGGAGAAAATCGATTTTCATTTAAACAAATCGACGTGAACTACACATCCGAGTTAATTGATAAAATCGATTTATCGCCCAGCCCTAACACAAACACACACACACTCACTAGAGCTGTCAATCTTCCTCTATAATATCATTCCAATTCCATTTGATTTTTTTTTTAAATATTCAAATATTTAATGCTCAATTGCAGCCTGTTAAATAATATGTACTACACTACTCTGGCTTATGCATTGTCAATGCCACTATATACTATAAGCATGTGGTTGTTGTTACACGTTCTGTCCACTAGAGGATCTTCTAACATCAGCCTGGCCTTGAGGAGACCTGCACGCAACTTTGTTTAGCCTACATTCATTTTCTACAACAAGCACACAGCGACAAACACAAATCAACAGAGAACTCTGTAATGAAACATTATCTAACAAGTATAGTGAAGCGCTCTGTTGTCAAGGCTAACGGTGCTCAGTTAGCACAATGACAGCCGAAACGATTTGTCATAAACTAGGTAAGTAACAAACAATGCTAACTGCATATAACTAAGCCAAACGGTGCTGTCACTAATATTTTAGTGATTTATAAGCAACCTGTTTCTTGCAGATTGTCACATTACTGAGAATACAGCTATTACAAGGTAATATATGAAGTCGAAGCTAATCTGACAGAGGGCAGCTACCATTACCTTTAGCTGTCTCCATGAAGCTCCCAGCTAAGCTAACATTACTATACCTTGCGACGCAGTTAGAAAACAAGAAAGAGTTAACTAATGTTAAGATAAGCACTTTGGCTCGGTGGATGTCGATTTTAAAGTCATGTTAAAACTATTTCACATCCTTCGTTACAATTTCCAGCCCCAGCCTGTCACTCCCCCGTGTACTAACTTTGTTGTTGTACTAACGTACGGTACGTAACGTTTGCTTAGACCTCACAATGCCTTGTGTTTCTCACTCCCGCTAAGTTATTGTTCATAAGACGTGACATGAGTGACACATGCGGGTAGGCCAAGGCGAGAACACGGAGATTAGCTAACGTTTGCCAACATATTTATAAAAAAAGTCACATTCAAATAGTAATTTCAGCATTCGAATAGTATTGATTTTTTTACTATTCGAATTATATTCAAATTTCGGTATTTGTTCCAACAGCCCTAACACACACACACACACACACACACACACACACACACACATATTAATTCATGTATAAATCTTGGCCAGCTGGTGGCACCCTACAACATGAATACTCAGAGAAAGCGCTTGGTAGACCGACAGAAATGACCGACAGAAATGAGAACAAGAGAAGGAGGAGAAGGGTGATCTAGGAAGAGTGGGAAGAGAGAGATGGAGACAGTGGGCATTCCTGACAGAGAGAGAGGGAAGGGGAGTGAATGGTAGGGACAGTGTGAGTGTGCATGTGTGTGAGCTAAAGCCCGAATGCAAAACCTCGCTCTCATAAAACGTGAACCCTCTTTCTAGCTTTATTATTCTGTCTGACTGTAGATTTTTGTCTTCCTGCCTTGAGCCTGTGCTACTGCAGAGTCCATCCAAGCTGGTCTTTTTTTAAACAGGAATGTCTCCCATAGTCAAAAGCCCAGAGTGCACCCCAGTGCTGTGCCACTGCAAAGTTGCCTGCACCAACAGCACTTTGTCGTTGATGTTTGGATGCAAGGTAGGTTGCAGATCAATCTGTTTGCTTCAGAGGAACAAGATGATGGTGACAGTTGCTCATTTTTAGTAGTTAAAGAGATCTTTCTATCAGTGGCTGACTTCTGAGTATTATTCTGTATTGTTCTCTGTGTTAGTGTGTGTTATCCCTGATGAAAGTGAATCCCATGGGATAAAGATTACACTGTTGATTGTGTTTGTTGTTTATAAGCTAAAAAGTAATACTTTTTTCTGAAAGTCAGTGCAAGCACAGTTTTTTTCTATCTGCAACCCTCACAGCTGTATTATTGCTTACTGGGGCTTAATGAGGGCATATTTACAGCTACTGTAATATTTATGCAACCCTTCATTTATCGTAGTGACATGTCGGGACTACTACTCTGCGTTTAATGTGCTGTCATGGAAGGCAAACACTCTGTCTCAAGTTTTGCTGGATTTCTTTTAAGTTATGTTGTGTTTCATATGTCAGGGATTAAGGCGTCACTGTTATAAAGATTTTGATTAATCAGAAAGTGAGTATTGGATCATTTACATTTCTTCAATTATGTATCTAAAGCTTTCAATGAAAGCCTGTTTAGATTCTGAAACTAAATTCTCAGGGTTTTTGTTCTGCTTTGTTGATGCATAAAGCTACTGCTGATATTATGCTGCTGCCTGCATGTGCTTATAAACATATACAGTATATAACAATAATTTGAAAGCAGTGGTAGGCCTTTACTGTGAAGCCGAAAGTGTTGACAATGGCTTGCATGGGAAGCTAATGTTACTAAAAATTTTAACTATTCTAAAATTAGATTTAGTCATGTTCTGTACTTTTTTTTAAATCATACGGTCAAATTGAAACATTGCTTGAATGAAATACATTTCATCACATGTTTGGAAGAACAGTTCAGAAACAAGGAAAACCCACTACTACACAGTTTAGAAGGGGTTTAAGATAATTTTTGGGGGTTTTTCCGCCTTTAATTTTTGACAGGACAGCTAGGTGAGAAAGGGGAGAGAGAGGGGGAAGACTGCAGGAAATTGTCACAGGTTAGATTTGAACCCTGGACCTCTGCATCGATGCATAACCCTCTCAGTATATGTGCTCCTGCTCTACCACTGAGCCAACCCGGCCACAGTTTAGAAGGGGTTTAATCGTCTCCACTTATAGTGATATGGGATTGGTAGTCAATATCAGATTCTGGTGAGAAAAAGTCAGATTCTTTTTTTTTACAGTTTTCAATTGACTACAGATTGATAGCCAGGTACAATGACTCATATGTGTATGCAAAACAGTAATGGCTCAGAAAACAGACAAGCTTCAACCCAGAGGCACAACTCAAAGACAGGCACGTTAGGATAAAAGTTTACGTTTACTGTAGTCTAATAAATAAGTAAAATGTATATATAAAGTGAAGTAGCTCAGCCATACATGCAGGAGCCTGACTGTGCAATGCTCTGTATGTAAGTGTAAGAATTTTAAGCTGAATCATAGTTCATAGTATTAACATATAATTATAGTTGAAACTACAGATCTTAGTTTACTAATATTTATTAAGTGGAAAAAACAAGATTTGGTCAGCTGCTAAACATGGGTGTTGAAGGACGGGGATTGTTATACCCCTAAATTATGCAGGTTGGAGCGGACAGCAGAGGAAAGAGGCCCTATCCATTGCATGATCATGGGGAAGTCTTTTTCCGTCTTATCAGCATTGAACTGTAAGAAATTTTCTGCTAACCGGTCCCTAATAGCATTTAGATACTCAGGAAGCCTAGGAAACAGAAAAGGGGCCCCAGAACCAAGCCCTGCGGGACACCACAAGATAGTGGAGAGGAATCTCACACCGTCTTCCATAAAGACTGTGAAACTTCTGTCATTGAGATACAAAGAATATCATTCTAAAGCTATGCCTGATGTGCCAACCCAATCATGTAACCTCTTAGTCAGGATGTGATGGTTTACTGTGTCGAACTCAGAACTGAGGTCAAGAAGTACCAACATAGAACAATCACCCACATCAGAGGACATTAAAATATCATTAGAAACCCTCAGAAGAGCATTTTTCCGTAGAAAGCTGTTTCCGAAATCCAATTGAAACTTATCATATATTGTGCCTCTCCAACACAGCAGTTAGTTGATTGGCCACAACCTTCTCTAGAAGATGGTAATATATCAAGAGGGCTAGAAGATAGCTTTATTTGTAAACTAATAGGCTTGAAAAGAGTCCAGAACAGTAGAAGATTGAAAGGAGATAGAGTTGGGTGGGCAAGTCCCAGGATCAATACTGGACCTAATAGCCATTAACTGATCAACAAAGAAGTTAAGAAACTTGTTACAATCATCTGTGGAGAAACATGGTAATGTAGAGAGCGGCGGTGTCACAATGTTATTAATAGTATCAAATAAAATCTTTTTGAAGAAGCAATTACTGTATTGACTTGAATATAAGTTTTGATAAATGAAATATTTTTATTTGAAAATAATAAAACACATTGAAAACAGCAAGGAAGTCGGTTGTTTGTAACATTCAAATTTACCTCAACTAAAATTATCTCATCTAGTCTTGTCGAGAAACTGTCCATGGTGCCATTAAAACGAATTTGCGGCAACTCATTATTATTGAGTTAATTTTGACGGCCCTTGTTGTGAAAAAACTGTAATTTAGCTAAAGTGAGTTATTCATGGCTGATACTGTATATAATTCTCAGCAGTTACGTTTTCAGAGAAACAGCAGGTGATAATTAACAGTAATTAGATTAATGAATGCATTTAGTTTCTGTAGTCTCTTTCTTATCACAGCTTAATTCACATTATCCACATGTTCCTTATAAACACTTCAAATGTGTGTGGTCGTTTTTCTGACTGTAATATAGCTTGTCAAATGGTCCATTGACATTGTCATTCAGACCTCTACTTTGTTCTCTCCCGTCATTTTTTCTGTCACTGGAGAATTACAGGCAAAAGTGCTTTTTCCCTCTACTTCCATCTCCTGATTTTAAAATAAATGAACGTTTGTCTGTATCAGTCAGTTTAAAGGGAAGTGATTAGAACATTTTCATGTTATCACTGCTTCTGTTTATGTCACTAAAGTTGAATATTGCTCCGATGTTTTTGTGATTGCATTTCTTGTTCTAGCCCTCCTCATCAAATACAGGCAATTTACACACATACAATATACGTATACACACAATCTGAATTGTACAGTGTCTGAAAAAAGATTTGATTCAGAATACAGATAACTGGATTGGAAAAACACCAAGAATCAACAGACTATAGACACTGGTCTGTTTAGGATTATATGATAAATCCATAAATAACAGTGAGGCATATTCAACAGTGACTGAAAAAAAAAAAAAAAACAGACAATGTGTGGGTACAAAATCCATCGCTCACCTAAAAAGACACACTGAAGATATAAAAACACTTGATGACAACAGAAATGTGTATGTTTGACTGTAAAAGCAAGAAAAACAGAGGGCAGGTGCTCTTTCCTTTCCCCATAGCTCAGCTCCCCCTCCTACTGTCTGTAGGAATTAGGACCGTAGCAGAGAATGGGGGAAGAGAGTCCAACTGTAGATATATAAAGCCACAGAAAGAGGTCAGTGCACACAACCGCTAGGAGATTCCACACTAAATCTGCACAGAGGCTCTGAATCTGCCCTCGGCCATGCCAGCCCACATTTCCATCTCATCTTGATTCTGCTGTAGTGAACATCATAGAGAAGGGATCCTCTCAGTGGAGCATGACAACACCACACGTGAGTGGTGACACTTTACACACAGCTCAGCCCGGCCAGCGCCACGGCTACAGTACATCACATTATAAACCTTCACGTTGAGAGGCATTGCACTACAGGAGGAGAGTGTGCAGTGTTTATGGTGTGCTGACTTCATCAAGCTTAACCAAGAAAATGAATTTATTTTTGGTGTTGATCACCAAGAAGTACATATAAAAAAAAGTAAATATATGTAGTAAGAATCATAAAGAAGACAAAATAGGGCTGCAGCTAAAATATAGGAATACTATATAATAAACCATAATGTATAATACTGTGGTAGACAGGTGAACAGCTAGTATAATAAATATACACACTGTGATGTGTACAGGCATAAACAGATAAATATGGGCTGTATATACTGAGATGTAAACAGTTGAGTAAGCAGGTTTAGCAGCAGTGCAGTCCCTCACAACTGAAGGCCAGCCAGTTCCCATCCCTGAATACTTCTTCCACCACTGCTTTACCGTTTCACCTTAATCACTTTGAAGTTCACAAAAAAAATGTCTGACAGTATCTTATATATACTGTGTATTAGCTTGTTCTAGCTCTTCCCTAAAGTTAGGCTATACTGTACTGTATATCAAAGGGGCGATAGAATGCAAAACCGATTTTACCTTGTCATAGATGAATGACAACAGTTTGGTGGGTAAATAGGACATACATAGAACCTCTAAATCCCATTGACACCTCTATCCTCTGCAAATCTCACAATTTGAAACTGCCTCTGAAAACGGGCAAATCTCAACGAGTCTGCGAGTCTCATTAATAGAGCCTGTGGCTGGATGGAGCTCTATCAATGAGAGCTAGCTAGCCTCCTCTTAGAAAAAAATTAAAAATGCATTAAATTTAAATCGGACAAAAGTGTTAGCTAAGCTTTGTAAGGCCTTAGGGTAGCTGTGATATACATGCCGTAACGAAATTCAAACTGTAAATATACTCTGGTTATGCCGAAACTGTAGCTAACTAGCCGCAATCTGTACACATAGCTAGGATTGAAGGGACGCTAGCAGCTAACGAAACCCCTATAATTCACAGAAATGCATTAAATTGAAATCGGACACAATTGTTAGCTTTATAAGACTTTGGGGTAGCTGTAATATAAGTGGCGTGACGAAATTCAAACTGTAAATATACTCTAGTAGTTATTTCGGCAGCTGACACGTCTTACCAAATTTGCAATTAGCCATCAATTTTCGTAAAATGGCCCATATTTGAGCTTTATATAGTTGATTTCTCGCATAAAAAAGTCTCAGAAGTGAATTTAATAACGAAATAGCAGACAAACAATGTATAACTTTGCAGTTTGAAATATGAGACCTGCTGTCTCGTCTCCAATGTATATGATTCGCCCAAACCAATCATTGGCTGCTCATCTAAATATTCATGAGCATACCATATTTGGAAGAAAAGCTCTTGTTACAAATAGGGCCATATTCACAGGGTAGTTAAGGGCCCATGAAATAGCAGTCGGGCAATTTTCAGCCCAACCAATGTTACATACCTTATTAGGAGACCTTAAGGAACAGTGTGAAATATGCTATATAATCATTCTATCACCCCTTTAACACTGAGGGAAATAATCAAACCTAATACTCATGTTTTATGGCAACATTATTCCACCACATCGAAATTTCTTGATGTCTTGGTCTGTCTCTCCCACCATCTCTCCCTCCTGCCCTGAAGCTGTCCATGGGTTTGACTGATTTTCTATGACCTCTAAACATTTTTGCTCTGCAGTTTTTATGTGTATATACGCAGTGCTTTTAACACTCCCTGCGGTCTGCACCATCTCAGTGACATAAAAGCTGCTTACACTCTGAGGGGGCAGGGAGACCTGTGGCACATGGATGGTCCATTGAGTGTGAACAAAAAGGATCATTGTAATGCTAATAAAGTGTTTAGGCTCAGTAATATAATATAATCTCTCTCACCTGAAAATGTGAAGCTGATAGACATTAGAATAGAGAGGCAAGCTTGACAACTTCTTTAACCACAGGTTTACTTTGCAAGCGCAAAATATCTTTCACACTTTCTGTTGGGAGGAAACTTCATAAAGTTTGTGAAATGCTGTCTGCGAGTAATTTCTAATTATTTGTGCCTTGTTGTAAATTTGGCAAACAATACATCAAATTTGTTTTACTTTGTGTAAAAAACATTGTGTCAGTTTGTCCTGGCCTGTTACTGTACCACTGCAGATAAAGTCAGCTTCTCAAAAGATCTGTATCAGTGTTTTACAAAACGCTTAATATAAAAAGCATAATATTTCCATGACCTGATCGTCATGGTATGATCATGGTATGATCATGATAAGATAATAGGCTAATCATAAAAAGTATGCTCTTTGTGGGACGCACCCTCACTCGTACACGTAAAATATGATACGAACAGCTGATTTCAGCTTCCATCTTCACATCTCCTCCTGGTGGATAGATAAACCGTTGCCACTGGTTTCCACACATGGTGCCTAAGGGTCCTGCCTGGGCCTCATCACGGAGGAACGGGAAATTCCAGGTGGCTGCATCTGTGGAAATGGCAGTAGTATAAAGTAGTGTAGTATAAAGTGACATTAATGTATCAATATAGTGCAATTGACATAGTGGCGAGCTCAATAGTTCAGTAGTCTTATGGCCTGTGGGATGAAGCCTGGTGGTGCAGGACCAGATGTGGTACTGTCTGCCAGACGGCAGCAAGCAGAACGCTTTGTGGTTGGGGTGATTGGGGTCTCTGCACTGCTGGGTGAGATCCTCCATGGATGGCAGCTCCGTCCTGGATCCATGTTGAACGTCATCCGCCTGCGGAGGAAGATCTGTCTCACTGTCTTTGTGATGAGTCCAGGTCAGGTCCTCACCAGTGTTGGGCAAGTTACTCAGGGAGCTTAATATGTTACTCTTTACTTATTACTCCTTAAAAAAGTAATAATATTACTTTACTTATTACTTGTATGCCAACATTTAGCCAAATTGCAGAACTTCAAACATTCTGCATTCCAGCTGTAAATGTATGTTACGAAGACTATCACACATTTACATAGGCCTATTGAGTTTTTTGTCGAGTTTCACATAGGCTTACATTATGAAAAGGACCTGGCGACGCTGATTCTCATCACCATAGTAACTGCACAAGGCGAGAGAGGAGAGGGACGCTGCTCTGCTCACACGGACCTGTTGGATGGATCAGAGCCTTTATATAACGACAGTGCTTCCAGCTGTTGAAAGTGTTCCTCTCTCCGTCATCCTTCGTTTAGCTTTTTGGCTAGTAGCTGATGTGATGTGACCTGCCGCGCGCTAAATTACGACAAGCGCACACGTCACGTCATCATGTAAGAAAGCCTATCTGGGACAAAAAAACAAATCACGGGTAACGCGACATTACTTGGATTAGTAACTGTAATATAATTACTGTTTTGGAAATTGAAATCCCTTACACTACTCGTTACTGTGGAAAGTGATAATATTAAAGTAATGCGTTACTGGCCAACACTGGTCCTCATTATCCTGTGAATCCTGAGGAACCTGAAGCTGCTGACTCTCTCCACCGCAGTTCCATTGCGGTTGATGAGGCCATGTCCTACTCTCTGTTGTTTCTTGTAGTCCACAAACAGCTCATTTGTTTTGCTGGCGTTGAGATGGAGTTTGTTGTTCCGTCAGGAAGTTCAAGATCCAGTCACAGAGGGTGGTGTTGAGTCCCAGGTCTCTGAGCTAAATGAAGAGCTTGGAAGGCACATTGGGGATTAATTCTGAACTATAGTATATGAACAGCCATCTCACAGAAGTGTTCCTCTGGTCCAGGTGGGAGTGGGTAGTGTGGAAATCTAGGGTGATGGTGTTAGTTAGGCCAGTATGCTAATGGTAGTGGGTCCAGTGAGTCAGAAAGAGAGGAGATGATGAAGGATTTGAAAAAGTAGCCTCCAGCTGTTACTGTAGGTGTCTGTCCTGTAGACAGCTGCATACAGCTCGTCCAGGGCTTGATTGGTGTAGGTGTCTCCCTTGGGCGATAATAAGGATGGCATCCAATTATAAGGTGCTCTGGGTTAGGAGAACAGGCTGTAGAATGGTCTCCACATCATGAAGCAGACACCTCCCCCATTGTTCTTGTCTGATTTTATTGTCCAGTCCTGGTTGTGAGTGGAGAGCCCCTTTTGGACAATTCAGTATCATTAAGCCTGCATTTATTAGCTTGCTACTAGTTTACGGGTTATGTCATCTACTGGAACCTTTTTGTGTCACAGTTATTATGCTTTGTCTCAACTCCATTACATCTTTGCAAACCAAACAAGCAGAACAGTAGTTCACAGTAAGTTATGGACACAAATGAAAAGGAAATTATAAGAAAATAATTTATTCTCACCCCAGGCTTCATTCACATCAAACAATGCTCCAATAGTGCTCCACACTCCTTTAATATGGTTGTGTAACCAGAGCATGGGTGATGTTACCCTGTGCTGTAATGCTTCTCTCACACAGTGTATTGTAGGTCACTGGGCTTCTCCCAGGCTTGCGGTCAAAAGGCCTGGGATTGGTACAGTAGTTTAAGCTCTAAGCCTTTCTTTATCTACCTCCTTTACACAAACATTTCACCTCATTATAGCAATTCCACTGTTAACTGCTTGACAAGCCAGACCCACATCCAGATGTAGGGTCTGGGAACTCATCATTGACGGAGCTCGATCCAAGGGGCGGGATAAACGGTTGTCTTTCAAATTCCCTCTGCACGTAATAGGATAGCGCTACAACCAGGCAGAGCAACGAAGAAGGTAGCGGAGCTAGTTGATAGATTAAACTTTTACCGTATCCGGTCGGCAAAACTCCAAACACATCTTCCTTTTTTAAGAATGATTTCTGTGCCGTTCTTTGTTCTTTTATTAAAGAAAAGCCTAACTCCAAGTCTTCCAGAAGTCCGCTGTTCCCAGCAGCAGCAGCCATAAGCCCGCCCACCGACTCTATACACAATGTGATTGGCCTGACCAAAATTTGGTTTTTGCAGCTTGAAAGTCAATGGAGAGTGCCTAGACCCCCCCTGGCTGCCAAATAAATTTGCTGCCACTAGGGGGAGTGTAGATTTCTAGGCTAGCTTATTGGTGTATTATGGCCAAATTTAGGCAAGTTACATTACTCTAAATGCAGTAAACCCTATACATGCTCCTTACCTTTGGTATATGTTGGTGTTTGTACTGTTGAAAATCTTAGTAGATGAAAGATACTTATGATTTTATTGGATTGTTTTATATTAAATAAAGGTAAACAGATGCCACTGCTTCCACTTCTGAATGTGGTCTGAGTGATCGGATCTCAATGTGTCCTCAATGTGTCCTGGGGGCATTTCCACCTGTATTTAGATCTGTCCACCTGTGATCGGATCACTCAAGGACCGATGACAATACCAGGTGGAAATGGGACCGACTCTGCAAGTCTCAAAGCTTCAGGCAGGGAGTACCAGAGCTAAAGGGCCCACACTGCAACAGCCCGGTCACCTTTAGTTTTAAGCCGGGTCTAAGGTTCTGAGGCTGTGCTCTAACTTATAAGGGAGCAGCAATTCAGCAATGTAATTGGGAAGAAGAGTATAGTTTCAGCTATGGTGTGCTTTTAGTTTCTATATTTAGATCCTCTTCTCTCGCCTATTAATTTTGCTATGGTAAGCCAAACAGCAGTAGTAGCTGCAGACACCTGCCTTCCCCCTGTAGCAACATCCCAGTGGAAACAGCATCTGTGTTTGGGCCTATACAGCCCTACAGCAGACAGACACTGCTTCTGGCCTCCTTGTGTTCCCGTCTGTTGGAAGGATAGCTGAGAACAAGCAAGTGCACAATGTACTGTGTGTCTGTGTGTGTCTGTTTGTGTATATTGTTGCAGCTATGTTTAGAAGAATCTGTTTGAATATGTTGAGACTTATAAGTCATTTCTCTGACTGCAGTTAGTTTGCTGGTTCTCACATTGTCAGGAAGTTAATTTATCTTTTACATTTATGTTGCAGGTAAAGGTTGGAATCAGGATTAGGTTTAGGCCAAAGCTAAGCATGTAATGGTGAGAATGGACAGTGGTGTACTAGGAGCAGTGGTTCCCAACCTGGGGTCCGGGCACCCCTTTTTTTGTTGTTAAACAAATTATGATAATACACTAGAATATATAATGTATACAAAAGTCTGTATGAAAACTATACATTTTTGTTCTCACTTAAAATTGGAGGCAGGCTACTTAGTAGGCCAAACCTCCAGGACCTCTTAACCTGGGACCCTTGCTGTCCTCAGGTCAGCTCCTAGCTGCTATCATCCTCATTTTTCCTGCCGCCGTGGCATCACTATTTTATGAATGAAACATGGTGGAGAAATGTAAAAGTCCTGATAACTCCTCTGTATCAAAAAAGAAAGTAAGGCTCTATCTCGAGAGTTACCTCAACTTTGGTTACGGGGAAGGGGGGCTCAGCTTTTCTTATACATAAGTAGGGGGGGCGCCAAGGAAAAAAGGTTGGGAACCACTGTACTAGAGGACCAGTCTTGTGGACACTGAGGACGTGGGGTGGGGGCACTGTCATAAAACTGCATGGAAGTTACTCACTGTAGTTGACCTAGTATGAATTCAGCAACTACTGCTAGAAACTGCCTTCACTCTGAATTGAGACAAGGCAATGATTTCCGATGCAGTGAAATGTGAAGTTGAACATACACGTGTATTCAATCAAGATTTTAAAAATGATAAAGCAAGTTACCAAAAAGTTGAAAAGCTCAATTCTGGCAATTTTTTGTTGAAGTGATACACTCTCATGATACTGTAAATGTGTCAACAGCACAACTAAGACGAAGAGAGACATACAGACAGAGGAAGAGAAACATAAAAAGGGTGAAGTGCACGTGTTGGTGCGTGAAACAGAGGGAGACTGCATATATGGTCATATATGGTTATATATATATATATATATATATATATATATATAGCTGCATCATGACATGATAATCTGGTTTAGCACTAGCTTGCAACACCACCTGGCTGACTGGCTCAGTCGACAGCAGTCAAGGTAATATGCGTTCAGCCCACATTGTTTTCGTGTCTTCTTATCATTTTGTTTTCTCTCCCAACTCCCGACTCGCTGTGTCTTACCCACACTTGGGGCATCAGAATATGATCTCAGTCACGTGTTTATTTTGGAGAAGCAGCCCACCTGGGATGGGGGACCACATGGATAATACGTTGTGAGCAGGGTCCAAAATGAGCACCAGCCACTTGCCAAATGCAAGTAAAATAAATGAGGTCATCCGCCACTGGTGGGTTGCTAAAAAGGCTTACTTCACTACAAACTCTTATCTCTACAATATAGACTGGCACATTCCCAAGTCTCCCAGGGAGTGTACTTCCTTCCTGACCAAGTTGCATCAATATGGCAGCGTTTTTGGTCAGCCAATAGCCAACCTGTTCGCTAACAAGAATATTGCACAGTGTTCTCCCTGGTGGATACGTTCATTCATCCAGTATGGCCCCTTAGGCTGCTCCATGTCTTCCTGCCTCTGAGGCTGTTGATGTACTTGCAAGATGGAGCGGCTGCCAGAGTGGTGACACCAGAGTGCCCTGGCACCAGATGGTACCGAGGTCTGACTTTGAGGGCAGCTACTTGTGTCAGCCATGGCCAATGCCTTATGGCACGGTTTCAAGCAGGTGTTTCATTTGCCATCTTCTTCACGGTCTCCCATCTCAATCTTTGTGCTGTCATAGCTCAGGGACATATTGGTTATAACGACTATTTTAGTCATCTCAAACTTTCTCTGTGATCATTAATTTTAAATGGCAATATATCTGAATAGACACCAGGGGTCTCATTTATAAGTGTACGTACGCCCAAAATCCCCAAATGGCGTACGCCAAAAAAAAAGTCAGATTTATAAAACCGTGTGTACGCACATCTGTAAGCAAAACCCTTTTTAAATCAGAGATTACCTACAAGTAGGGATGGGCGATGAGGCCTAAAATCCATATTGCGATATACATTGCAGCCTCTTGTGATAACAATATATATCACGATATATAATATATACTATTTTAGACCAGGTTACATAGACCCTAAGGAAAGCCAAAATGCTAAATGTATTATTTCTTTTAAAGAGAAAGAAACATAGTATGTAGTTTTGAGAACATTTATTTGGCAAAACTGTAATTATACAACATAATGTTGCAGATAAATAAAATTCAAGTACACTAGTTGCAGAGACTTTAACAAAGAAAAAGCTTAAAGTATTGGGTTTCTTTCCTTCAGTGCAAACCATTCTAAAAGGCACTACACTTAGTTAGTTTAAAGTCCTTGGTTCTTAAATGCTACCCAAGATGCAGAGAACAGGAAAAACTGGTGTCTGTTTAGTTAAGGAACAGACACTGTACTGAAAATACTTTTAGTATTAGGCAAAGATGCACATATTTCAAACAAAGTTTCTTACCTGCAGACTAATGTAACGCATTTGAGCACACTTGTACACACACACACACACACATGGCCGTATGTTCAGCGGGGAAGTACGACGTCTGCAAACACCGGCTGCCAAGATTCCAGTTGTCCGTTATATAGTGAATGGTCAGGCTGATGAAAGGCTCCATGGTACGGCTCGACCACAGCTCCGTTGTAGCTGCTTAAATCTGAACCAAGTCCAAATAATGGATGTTGCACCGGTCTTTTTCACCAGCTCCTCCATTTCGCTTTCAGCCATGTTTACTCAAGATGACGATGATGCGTTGCAGCTCATGGCTCTAACTTTCGCGCGTAGGTTGCGTCATCAACATGCATTATCGCGATAGTGCAATTTACCGTATTTTTCGGACTATAAGTCGCTCCGGAGTATAAGTCGCATCAGTCAAAAAATGCGTCATGAAGAGAAAAAAAACATATATAGGTCGCACCGGACTATAAGTCGCATTTATTTAGATTATAAATACAAGTGTTATTCAACTACACAATAGCACACAGAACAATACGCTGAATACGGTAGGTGTCCGGTATGTTAACGTAACACATTAACAGTTATTGAACTATACAATAGCACACAGAACAACTAGCTAGCAGGGCGTGGAGCATGGAGGTATTAAAAGACGTGGAGACGTAACTGCACCCTGAACGAGCCCCTCCCGACTCCTTCCTCCTCCTCTGGCCGTCTCGCTTTCAGCCCGCGATTAGCCGATTAGCTTTCTTTGTTTTCTTCATTGCAGTAAGAGTCACCTTTTCGCCAGTCTCCCTCATAAGTTTCTCCCTCATTTCAAACTCTCTTTCTGCTGCTCGATTACCGTTTTCGGCTGCATATTTTACTACCTGCAGTTTGTTATCTCTTTTCTTTCTCAGTTGTCTTTAGGAGGAGCGTTCTAGTTGTCACAAGCCTAGAGCGCCCTCTCGCGGCTGTAGACGGCAAAGTTTTCATGTAAAAACATGTTAAATTATATATATTTTGATATATAAGTCGCACCTGACTATAAGTCGCAGGACCAGCCAAAGTAGGAAAAAAAGTGCGACTTATAGTCCGGAAAATACGGTAATTAAAATCTCTATCGTAGGCCAATTTTCATCAATCATTTATATTGCATATCGTTTCTATCACTCATTACTACCCACAAGTGTGCGTACGTGGATCAGCCTCTTATCCCACCCTGTACACGCCCATTTTTAACCATAAATAGTCAATGCACCTCGTGAATGCTGATCAGTATATGAATGACACTGGCAGTTGTTACACCGAATCATGATGACTGGTGGAGAAAAAGCAAAAAACTTCTCAGACGTCCTAAACGGCAGGCATTACGGCACTCTGGGACAGCTTCGATATACCAGACCTAGCCTATATTACTATATTATTCATATATTTATTAACTAAACACTTAACTAAACAGCTGGTTTCCCCCAGAGTGGCAAGGACCTGTTGTCTGTTTGGACCAGGATGGCACGGTTCTGGCGCGTTGCCCTCTCTACTGGACGCAATTCAGTACATAGATCCAAGAGCTCAGCTTTAGGGAATCTAAATTGGCATATTAGCCAGTCATCGTCATGGTCCCTGAAATCTCTTTCTCTCCTGATTCTTCCATTAGCGTAGTCCTGCAGGGCCAGCAGTGCCATCATGCAGCATTACGCACGAGTTCACCACAGTATTTATAGGTTTACAACAATTTGTGATTGTTAACACATCACAGCATCAGCTAGTGGTACCCCCCCACCCGAGATACAATTTGAAGATGAAAGAAAGTGTAATAGGCAAACACACTTTTCTTCATGTAGGTTTTGTCACGGACAGTATTAAAGTTTGGAGTGATAACGCTCCATAGCGGACAATGTGACGGCGAGACGCCACACATTTTTATTTAAGATTTGAGTTGGAGGTGTTTATGGAACAGTTATCACTCAGTACAAGCGCAAATAACACTGCTGGATTTCATCTTCATGGTAGCGTGGATGATATGGAGTGAAAAAATGTGCGTGAGCCATCAATACTTTTATTTTTTTTACTTTTATAGATATTCCCATTTACTCTCTGCAGTCTGACTTCAGGTCACCACCTCACCATCTGCTTTGCCAATTCCTATTTTGTCTCCAATATGTGCGTGAGCATGGGCCAGAGTTTGTGTGGAGGACCGCACATTCTCCAGTCAAGTTTGTTTTTTATAAATCACAACCTTTGCGTGGGAAGTGGCGTTTGCAGATTTTCAGCCCCGTTTTTTGTGTACGCCACGTTTATAAATGAGACCCCAGAGCTGTCATCAACCTGGATTTATGTTTATTTTGATAGATTTCACAAAATAATTATTTTATCACAACGCAGCAGTTTAATGATTGCTGGTTAACATGTAGTGTTAATGGGCCGCGATTAACTAACTGTTTCATACTCATTGAGTTGTCTGACAACAGAAACAGAAAAATATGTAAATGAAAAAAACTATATGGTGAATTTGATTGCATTAAAACAGAGTATAGGTGACCACCGGCTGTGTGTGTACATGCTGAGTCACAGGCAGGGAGTGTGTTGCGGCAAAGTTAGGAAGACAATTATCTGTTGCTAACTTAAAGTTGATATACCCGATCACCCTGCACAGCTGTTGTCATTAACTTGTATTTATGTTGATTTTGTCAGACGAGGTCATGACCATGAAATAATGATTTGTTCAACCAGCCTGTCCAAGTGGATCTAATGCACACTTTTGATTTTTATCAATTGTAAAGAGGACAAAGAGGAGATTTAGCTCTTTTTATGTTGTTCCAGTGTTCCACTGTAGACAGAGGTCTAAACAACATAGAAACGCTGCTTTACTAAGCCTCACTGCAGATTACATTTCACATAAATTGCTACATATGGGCGCCCATATAGCTCAGTTGGTACCCATATATAGAGGTTTACTCCTCAAAGCAGCAGGCCCGGGTTCGACTCCGACCTGTGGCCCTTTGCTGCATGTCATTCCCCCTCTCTCTCCTCTTTCACATCTGCATTGTTAAAATTACCTGCAATGGTAAAATTCTCACTCAGGAGAACATGAGAACCTACAGTAGGCATGATCACAGACAGACACAGACTAATCATATATATATATATACTGTGTAGATATTATCACATTTATCCATCCGTCCATCATTCATCTGTACTCACTAATCCTGACCCTGTCACATTTGAGTTTGCCTGTGAATGAACTGAAATGATAATATATTCTTAAGAATTAAGTTCCTTTGTCACTTCACCCTTTTATCTCTCTTACATCTTACAGGATTATGCAGTAGATACGCATGCATGAGAATACAGCTCAGGCACATTTACAGAATGTACAGTATCTCTATTTTAGTAGCACTGGTAGCTGATATATTGCCAGCCCCGAGCTGCAGCCTCCTAACATTAGAATGCATCTCTTTGCATTGCTGCCTTTAGGCATGATCAGAAATAACTGTGATCAATGGGGCGTTACAATTGGTTTTCATCTTAGCGATGCAGCTAGCCACACTCTTGGCATGAAGATCTCTTCTGTTTGTTTAACCCCTCATTCCCTCAGTCTGTTGTATCTACTAATTGCTGTTCTGTCATTCTAAGACTATACAAATTGACTTTGAGAGGAAAGCTCTTCCTCTTTTGTTAGATGTTTGGGCCAAGTGTTGAAACCATGGTAAAGTGAGAGTGCCGCTGTAATCATTATTTTATTTGGTTAAAAGTTGAAAAGCTAATATGTCTTTCTCCATTGTCTTCCTACTATAGAGAAACAGTAGATTTTTGCTAAGAATTGTGTCATGCTTTAGTTTACTCTTTATCACAGAGATATCCATGGGATGACATCATCGTTGCTCTGTCTACCCATCTGTTACTAACTCTGTGTTTGCGTGTGTTTCAGTTTGTAATCCCCCTAGCCACATCTGTCCTGCATGAGCTGACATCTGTTGTGATAGTACAGAACAACAGAGACACCCACTGTACTGTATGCGCCAGTACCTCCTGCTGGTGTTTGTGCTTCTGTATGGGTGGACTGCTTGTATGCTTGGGATTTTGGACGTGATTGGTTGTTTATGCACTTCATTTCTTAGTCATACCTGTTGTGTTTGCTCTTGGTGGTTACATATGGTCCTGTTGCTCTCTCCAGAACAGGCCACCAGCAGTACAGGGGTCACCCCACAACGGCCAGCCCCCACCCTGCATGAACCCTGCCTTGACGAACGCTCCTTGGGTGAGAAAGGGGAGGAGGGGGGTAGTATTTTTCACCCCATCCAAATTGCATACAGTATCATTCTGGTAATCAACCAGAGTATTTATTCTGCTGACATGATATGTGACAAGTCATGATTCATTTTTCAGTTTTCATCAATCATGCAGTTAAAATAAGATTGCTTCATGTTGCAATGTAATGCGAAAATTAGATTTCTAATTCATGGCACCCTGTGTTCATTGGCTCACAACACACTTTAGAGCCATTGTTGATTCTCATGACCATCTCTGTTATCACTATTGTTATTTTTGACATAATTCATGTCTACACTGGGTTTACATGTTAACCTGGGATCCATTTTGTGTCATATGAATCTGTTGTTTTTGTTAGGTATTAGAAGGGATGTCAATGTAAAATTAAACGTTACGGATATCACATTATCAGGTTCTAGTACTGGATTGATTATAGGTAAGGATAAGATTTCACAAAACACCCTCACACCAAGGAAGAATGGAAGTCCTCAAATATCTGCAGGACAGAACTCTGGTTTGAAAAACAAATACGTATTAATTATATATTAGTATTAAGTAAAAGTTCTTCTTGTGAACTTTTAAATAAAAAATCATAATAAAGAATCCCACAAAATACTATCAAATGTTTTTCCTATGCACTGCTTGTATTATATAAAATGTGTGTTTACTAACTGGTAATAAATGTCTGTGAGCAGATGATGAACACAACATCAGAATAACCATACAAGCTGATTATCCTCCAATAAAAAGCATACCTTTGTAAAGCTTATGATGTAATAGTACGATTTTGTCAACACTGTACATTTTGTGGTGTACTTGTATAAGGTGAGGTCAGGTGAGGAAAAATGGTTGCTTCAAAGTTATTTGAGTAAGTGATTTAAAACGATATCTAGTTTTTAAAATAGAGCATAAAGACTTAGCTGGTAGAATTCATAGTTTAAAAGTCATTGTCTTCATTTTTTACTTTAGTAAGCATTTTATCTCAAAAACATGTATTTTTAAGATAACCAAGTTAGTACATACGGAATTAAAAATCATATTTTAAGTCTGAGACACTGCCCATATAATTAATGTTTCATATTTATACATATTGGTATTGTAATATTTTATTCATTGTTTTTCATGAAGGAAACTTTTAAAAACATCAATTTAATTTACTTTTTTCAAGTCAGAATATTAAATAAAATATAAAATCGCACCAAGAAAAGAATATGATAATATGAATTTGAATTTGTCAATATAATCTATATAGTTTATTAAAATGAATCATTCTTTGCCTTTTGTCCTGTCCTTTTCAGAGAACAGTAACACAATGCCTATACTTACTTTTTTTTCTCATCACTTTTCTTTGTTTGTCTTTCTTTCTCTCTCAATGCCCACCCTTTTCTCTTTCTACCTTTCCATCTCCCCTTCCTGTTTCAGCAGTACCACTACCAAGAAGACGACTCGCCGTCTCTTGACCATGGGTTCCCGCGGCTCACCAACGAGGTGCGCGCCCCTGAGCTTGTGCACATTTCCGAGAAGAACCTGTCTGAGATCGAGAATGTGCACGGCTACGTGTCTCATTCCCACATCTCTCCTCTCAAGGTTAGTACCCCAAACTCTCTCCCATTATTCTAAGTATGGGCTTTTGCACCTGCCATAAAAAACATTTATCCCAATTCAGCACCATGAATGACTGCCAACATGGCCTTCCCTCGGTCTCTATCACTCCTACGTTTGTCTTTTTAGCTTAAATATGATCACGGACTGCTCAGTTTTCTTTATAGTTAATTTTGTAACTGTTCGGCAGATGTAAGGAAAACATTAAACAACACCTTGCAGTGTGCTGCTGAGTAAACAGTAGATTATGGTTGAATTCAGCCCAATTTCAAAAGTATATTTTTTTTATGCTTCACAATCCTTGAATTCTGCTTTTGTTTTTGTTTTTCTTTTATCTTGATGTGCTTTCCTGTTCCATAGAAGCACACATTGGTGGCAATAATCTGGATGTCAGTTTGTAGTTTTTATGTATCATTAGAAGATGAAATGACGTCTTCATCCCTCCTTCTCTCTGTCTTTATCATTCCTTACACACATTTTCCCTCTGCATTGTCCTGATACATAAAGTGCCGGTGTGTATGCTGACCTAAAGTCAAGCCTCTAACATCTCAGTGCCTCTCTCTGCCCACAAAAGAGCACACTTCCATGTAGAGTCCAAAGTTGGAGAAAAAACTCTTTTCAGCTGTGTTCACAGGTGTCAGGTGCATAGTACAAGGCAAGCTACTGAATTATTGACCTGCTTCAATAAGACAGTGATGTTAAAGATCAGCTGGCGGTTCAGCTGGCAGATGGAGTTTGTTGTGAAGTGGTTGTGTTTCTACTTAGGTTTTGAGCCAGCAGAGGGCAATGTTGGAAATGAAGAGAAGTTTTATTGTGGCTGCAGTATATTTCAGGCAATGTTTAAGATCCTGGGCAAACCATTTGCTGTTTCAGTGAAAATTCAGGCCCAAATATATTCAGGAATGACATAAACAACCTTGTTAGTGGAGACATGGGCATGAATTTGTTTTGTTGGAATAAAAATACCATTAGAAATAATTTGACATGGATCTGATTTGATGTGGTAGATATAGTATGCAGCAAAATAATTCTTCAATAATGTTCAAAGGAAATATTGTTGTTGAGGGAAGTGACTCTTCCCTCATAGAAAGATATTCTACATGATATATAACTTCAGTATGTGAAGAAATGATTTCATTACCCTCAGGTGTAATTTACTTTAAAAGTACTATTTTCTGTATAGTCTTTAGGGTTGGATTTATTTTTCCTTTGATTTGTTTAATATTCCATCTGCTTCCACTGGCCATCTTAAAATGGTTCCGAATAGTTATTAGACGTGGTCATAAATAAAATGTTGTGTATTAAATGATGTTGGTTAGAATGCATTTAATCGGACTCTTGGCCTTGGCTTTGATTTAGTGAAGACTTTTGGAATGGCCTGCTGCATTACAGCAGAAACTCAATATGATCAAACGTCATTAAACACAGTACTTCTCCTGTAGTATTTTTGCTAGATGATGTTAATGCATTTGTCTTTGAATATAAGACCAGATCCTTTAGTTCTCATTGTTTCCGTTTGACATGCTGGAAATCATACACTGTCACCATCTACTGTCAGGACCTCCGGGTGCTTTAGCTCTGTTACACCCTCTTCCTATGTTGTGTCATAAAGCAATATCTGTTGGTGCGGTGATGTAATTCAGCAGACTATCCATGCCATCTGACCCATTGTCATACGTTGTAAACTGTCTGGAAAGTTAATGAGGTCATTGTTTATGTAAATGTAACACACAGCAGTGATATGGCTATATCAACCTCAAACTAACCTTTGGGTTATTATTATAGTTTTTTTTAACAAAACTGTTCATAACATTAGAGAAAAAGCTGAATTAGCAGGTCTCTACACCATTATGGCTGTTAATTATCACAGGAATTATATTTTTAATTATGGTTGCAAAGTTGTTTGAGTGTTGACAATTGACAGTCATTCAGCCAATGTTGGTATATGTTTATTGACAAGCTGTGAACACAACACAGTTCTTTTTTTTTCTTCAGAAATCAGTTGAGTCTTTAATTAGTGCTGTAGTGATGATCAGTGAATTAGATTTTGCATGTGCAGTCAGTCTGTGAGGGGGATATCTCTCACTGGGTAAGAGGCTCTTCCTCATTGACAGAAATAATGCAGGAAGCCAGAGAGATCCACTCCCTCTCATCCCCATTCAATCTTAACCCCTTTGAACATGTTTCCCTTCTCCTCCCACTCAACATGTGACAGGGTAACCATTACTAATGCTTTTTTTAGCCTGATCCATTAGGCTCCCTTCTCTCTCTCTCTCTCTCTCTCTCTCTCTCTCTCTCTCTCTCTCTCTCTCGTTTTACTGGTTAGTGATATTGTCTTTCATTTCTTACCTGCAGCCTGCACTGGTTACCCGTTTTGATCTTGCATACCCGGGTGTGACCACAGCAAACTACATGGCAAGTTTTATTTAATTTAATTTTTATTTTACCTCTGGGGAATCTCAATCCCCTGTATTTTTGGGTTTTATTTAAAACTCAAACCTTGTTTCTGGGTCCTTGTACCCAGATGATCGATGTCCCCTCGGGGCTGCATGGACTTTACATTGGTGTTGTCTTTAATCCATTGCTTGCAGAAGCAGTTTTACTTTTCTTGTTGGTCGCTGCCCTTTTCTTGTCATACCCATGCGTGTCTGTGACCCATTTGCTTGCCAGCAAATTCCATGCACTTGTTGTGGTGTTACTGTGATCTGGTGTTAAGCTGTCTCTGTTAATGATGTATCAATTAATTAATCAATTTTATTTGTCACATGAAATCGTATGAGGTAGAATTCCAGTTAAATGAAATCTCATCAGCTCCATTAACTCGCAGGATTCATCATAGAGCAGAATGCGGGGAGAAAAGGCTGTTACCGGGTGGTTTGGATCTCCTAGCCTTTTTTTTGCAACACCTGGTGTAAATATCCTTTAGGCAAGGTAGACACAGCCTATTGTATGTTCAGCCGAGCAAACCACTCTCTGCAGGGCCTTGCAGTCCGGTTCCCCGCCAGTATTTGAGGGGATACTCTTAATTTCCTCAAACGTCTGACCAGAGATGGGGACTCGAGTCTGAGACTCTGACTTTAAGAAACTTTAAGAAACAATAGAGTCTGTTTCCATGGACCAACACAAGCTGCCTTTATGGCTGCCACCATTCCCCTCATTGTTAAGGAAGATGACATGGGCTGTGCAGGATAGAGGATGTAGAGTTGTACCATTGATTGAAACACTCCCCAGTGGTAGTATTTCTCTTCCCTGGTTAATGGAGCCCGGGCTCCTTGCTTATTGCTAATCGCAGATTGGCGCAACCCCATGGCTAGAGATGTGGCACTCTCAGGGGCCATCGACAAAGCCTGAGCCCCAGGGGGAAAGATTTGAAAAAGTGTTCCTGTGGCCCAGTGGGCTATACCTGGGTGCAATAACTGGGGCGATTGTGCAATACACCATACAGTGCCCTTCAAATACACCAAGCAGAGAGGGGGCACCACATCACACCCACTGAATAGATCAGCTTTGGTAGTGGGCTATACCTGGGCGAGCTGATTATCAGTGAAGCCATACACACCTGGGCTTGATAAGCCTGTGTATGCGTGTGTCTTAAAGAGATATCCATGTCAACTGCCCCAGTGGAATCAGTCCCCATACATATGCCATAGGCTTGGGTCGGTGTAAACATTGTCAAATCGGTTTGATATCAGGTCAAACACCGGACCGGTATACCGAATTTTACCACTAGGTGTCACACTTGTCTTAATGGCTCCAAAGTGAGACCATAAGACTTCTGAGAAAGTTCATAATGACGCTGTAGCGACTCCAGACCACATAGCAGCGGTAATGCACCTCTAAGCCATGACTATTTATCTGCAGTGAGCTTATTATAATCTCTTTGGTTAGATGTTTACACTTTGTCTTGTCTTTTTCAGCTCACCTCTTTCCTCGGCTTGAAATCTGTCGTTTTCTGTGACTAAAGGGGGGGCGTGACGAATAAACGAAAATGCTAAATAATAGCCTGCGAATGTACACAACTCGTCCTTGTGTGGCAGTAGTGTCAGTGATCCTCAGCTGTTTTATTTCAGAGCGCTCCGGTGTGCTAGAGATTCAGAATGCTCGGGAAAATGTACGTTGATCAATAAAAGAGGGAAGCTACTGAAAAGCTATTTGATTCAGAAACTGCAACACTATTTAAAAGTAGTAAAACTAGTACCGCTACTGCCCAACACTGCTTATAATACAAGTTGGATTTAGCGCTGTGACGGCATCTGCACAGGTCGCTAATGTAGGCTACTTTTTAATTTGCCAGAAGGTGTCATCCGGTTTGATTTCATGCTAACCTGTTGAACCGGCATTTGTCACTCATCCACCGGAACTCAATTTTCCTTCAGTACACCGTCTGGGTTTGCGGTATATTCTTGGGTTTTCTCCGGCCAAATCTTTGGCGGTCCAATCAGCGAACAGAGGGAGTGGCTGAGAACGATGACGTTGAGGTTGTGCGCTAGTTGAGTTGTAGTTCCGTAATGTTGGCGGAGAAAGATGCGAGCAAAGCCTTTCGGTCCGTTGTGGCAACGCTGCCGAATATCCAGAAGTTAAAGCCCGAGCAAAAACGATCTTTGCTGAGTTGTGTTGATGGTCATGATGTTGTGGCCCTCCTCCCCACAGGGTTCGGGAAAAGTTAGATTTTCCAGCTCACTCCGTTAGTGGTGAAGGAGTTGGCTAAGGCGAACGCTAGAGACGTCACGACCAAACGTTAGCGATTGGTTATGGCTAGTGCTGTCAAACGATTAAAATATTTAATCGCAATTAATCGCATTAATGTCATAGTTAACTCACGATTAATCGCAATTAATCACACATTTTTGTCTATTTTAAATGTCCCTTGACCCATTTTCTCATTTTAATGCTCTTATCAACATGGACAAGTGGATTGGCTTGCTTTGTGCAAATTATTTTTTTATTGAAATGGAATGGAAATTGATTTATTTGAAACAGGGACAATGCACAAATAAACATTAAACTTGTTAAACAAGAGAATATGTCTTGGGCCAGGTTATAGCAACAATTTCCACCTGTAGTCCCTGGGCAGGTAAACAACAAGGTAAAACCAGGTAAAACAACATTGGCATATATATATACATAGTGTTCAATTTTACACTAACATTCACACTTGGAGCTAATAATCTATTACACAATGTAATACTGTTACCTCCATTTTCCATTGCAGATAGTACTGCCTCATGCCTGAGGCGAGCATAGCTGGTCGTCATAGCGACTGCCGTGGGCGTAGTTTGGTAACGTCGCATTTCCCCATAGACAGTTTCCCCCGACTCATTTCCTGGTTGTCCTTCTCCATCAACTCAAGGAGAGGGGTAACTTTTCCTGCTCCAGGTTTCCCACCGTGGTCAGAAAGAACAGGGAGACTCTTTGGTTCTCTCACTATGACTCTAGAGTCACTACTCGCTCCGAAGGTAATCGCCGTGACGAGCCTTACTAGATATACGGCTCACATGCCCAACAAGTGTGTGCTGCCGGTGCGGCCGCGCCGTGTGTCTGTTTTGTTTCCGGTCTGCGAAATACCCCCTCTTCAACCACTACTATTGGCCAGGCGTACAAGGTAACGTAACCCCATTTGTTCAGGTCCTATCCCCTGACCAATCGGCTATCCTAACCTTAACCACTCGAGGTGAAATGCCTAACCGCAACCAATTGAGCTGCTTCGTAGGGCGGGTCTTGGCGTGGCCATAGTGGGATTCGTAATTTTGCTTCCGGTCTAGCTAGATCTGAAAGAACGTTGCGATAAAAAAATTGACGGCGTTAAAATTTGTTTGCATTAATGCCTTTAATAACGCGTTAAACTGATAGCCCTAGTTATGGCAGATCCAGAGTGGCTCTGGGCAGATCCAATAGTTTTAAACTTCAACACTTGACACTTGTCAATGGAGAGTGGCCAGACTCTCTGTACAAATGAAATGTACGAGAATCTGGTAGGACCAGGCTACCGGACCGGACAACTGAAACCGGAAATCGACCCAATTCTCATATGCGATATGCATATGAGTGGAGAGCAAGTGGCAACTTCCAGGATTAAAAGTGAAGCCAATGCGGAAGTCCCTCAAACCTGCATTTTATCTCATTTCCAGCAGGGGGCTACTCCACTGGCTCAAAAAATAAGTCTGTTTCTATAGAAGTCTCTGCAAAATCACCCTCTTTCTTACTTATTATTACCTCAGTAAACATTTTATTAATGAGTGAATGGTCTCAATCGTTAGTTTTAGGTCTTCAATACAGCATGAAATTATGGTCCCATTTATTTTGAAATAAAAGATAAAGCAGGACATATTTAGGGCGTAGCTACATGCCAACCTGTCAATCATAATAGAGGCTTTGCAATGCTAACCATAGCCCGTTTATTAAAGGAAAATTCCGGCCAATTTTTACGTTAATCTTGATCGCTATAGCTACGCGAGTACTTTCGATAGAAAAAACCCCGACCCAAATCAGTGCAGGTAACACGGAGAAGCTGCAGCTACGTACTACAAGCGTCCCCTGAGCTAAAACGGCAGTGCTCGGGGCAAGTTTTAGAGTGCCTTTGTGCCTCTTAACAGACACAATATGCAATTAATATGTCTGTGCCACAAGAACAGGGCCCTTACGTGTCAACAAGATGCGTTTTCAACTCAGACATTGTTTAAATTCACCTACCCTGGTCCCTGTCTCGATCCTGCCAGTAGCTAGCTTGCCCTGCTAGCTGATAGCCGTTAGCTGCCGTTTGGTGAGTGTATTCAGACAGGCTTCTGTGATAATCATCCCAATATTAATCCACGGAGCGGTGGTGGTGTGGCTATGTCCTCCAGAGGACAGGTCATGTCACGTCTTGAAGTGTATTCTCCCCTAAAAAAAACAATAGTGCGGTAGTAGCTGTTAGCTGCTAGCTGCCCTCCGGTGAGTGTGTACAGCCAGATAGCTGTTAGCCGTTAGCTGCTAGCTGCCGTCCGGTGAGTGTATTCAGCCAGGCATCTGTGATAATCATCCCAATAAAAATCCACGCTAAACCCAACATCCCACAATGTCAATGTTAGCTAGATGCTAGTCTCGCATTGCCAGACATTACTCCGCAGCGGAGTTGCTACATGCTGCTATGTTGATGATTATAAAAGCCTGTGGTCATGCAGAGCTCTGTACCCGGCTGACAGTCACATTTTATCGGCTAAACATTTATCCAACCGCAAAACTCGCAAAGCTGGATGACTCGCATCAGAAGGGGTAGAAATGAGTGACTTTCACTCTTTAGCATTAAGCTTAGCCCAGCTCTCCATTATTTTTACAGTCTATGGTGGAGAGATACGATAAAAGAATGCCAGTTATGTTCTGTAACTATGTTCTGTAACTGCATTTAAGCATGACACTCCTCTGGCAGTCGTCTTAAACCCGCCCCCACATGAGATAAACAGCTGTGATTGGCCTGTCCAGGTTATCTTTGGCTGAATTTGTAACTGCCGGAGCAAATGGAACATGAACTCAGCCGATTCTCCTAGTTCCCAGGCTAGCAAAAGTAAGCAAGCAAAGAGAAACTTCCCATCAGATACATCCTCAGTGTACAAAATAAAATAAAAATCAGATTTCTTATATTATATCTTATGTTATATTTGGTGTAGAAGATATCTTTAGTAGTTTTCCCTTCCTCAGGACGTGCTCACCTAATTAATTGCTCCCTAACTTTTATGTATTTAACCACAGTTGATGAGATATCATGAGATGTATTGTTACTAGAACTTTACAGTAAACACTTTGGAGAGGGACCTTAAGAGGACAAATCTCTAAACTGCTAATCATTAAAAAGAAAAACACTTTCATTTTTTAGGATAAATTGATCATTTTAAGATGATTTTCAGCCAGTTTTGTTATATTGTACTCTCACACAAATAATTGCTTGCTGGTTTCAGTTTTAATCAATTAATTACTTGTTTTTTTGGCTTTTGGAACTTTTTAGCAACATCACTTTGGGTGAGATTAGGGGATCTATTGGAATGGATCTATGGGTGTAATTTCCTGATGGGTTGATTCCCTCGTGGTGTAAAGAAGGACCTGACTGGATCTGTAATGTGAGTATGAGAAAGGCAGTGCGACAGAGACAAGTGGGTAAGGGGGTTGTGAATAGGCCCAGCACCACACATTCTGTGCTCAGCCTTTTTGTTTCCTCTTAGCCTTGGGACTTTTGAATGAAAAATTGCTTTAATACAGCCGGTGTAATTGTAAAGGCAGCAGGGAGGTAAAAATTATGGTTTTATCTAGGACCAGAGTAGGTGTAACCCCTCCTACGCTGGCCGGATCAAGCACCACTGATTAGAGAGTGTGACTCAGGGAAGATATTATTGATTCTAACTGCTGCGATGTTAATTGATCGCCACCCTCTTTCCATGGTAGTGTTCGTTTGTAAAAACACATGCACACAAACAATTACTTCTCTGTCAATCAGGCAGGGTGAAGTTGTTGAGTTATACTGTACATACTAGTTAAATGAATACTGCAGAAGCAGTCACTGCTTTATGCTCAGCAAGGGGTTGCAGAGGTCAGTTTAAAAGTGCACTTCCTAGTATAACTATGTCCCATGGGGCAAAGATTTTTCTCTAATCCACTCCCTACTTGTAGTTATTCTTCTTCTTTCTTTTTATCCACACAATGTGAGGCCATGATAACCTTGTGAAAACTCTCAGATTGTTTTTTCAAGCATTGTGGGTTAGTGGGAACGTGGATAACAACAGTGCCACCATTAGCAACAATGGGGATAGGAGAATCCTTTTCTGTCAAATACTGCCTGCACTTCATGATGGCACCTTGTGGATAATTGGTAAAGCCAAAGACTTTCATTTGAGAATCACATCTAATTTCTTAGGATATTTTTTTTCTGTACTGAAGACATGTCAATTTTTTTTTTTTATAGCACCTTTCAAAATATGTAGGCAATTCAAAGTGCTTAATACTACTGTACACTAGGGTCAGTTTAAGTAATTAATTATAGTTTATAAAAACCTAGTCTCTCTTTGCCAGACCCTCCTCCAAAGCGCTGAAGGAGGGTCTGGCTACTTCACATAGCATTCGGGATGGGAGGAAAACGTGCTCTGGTTTAATGGCATTTCTTCAAGCCAATCAGAATCATCATAGGTGGCGCTAAAGAGCCGCTGCAAAATAGTCGTGCAAGAGAAAATTGAGATTGGACAGATAGTCTAGCTAGCTGTCTCAATTTACCATGCAGAGATCTGAGGAGCAGTCAAAAATAGTCGTCATTGAAAATTGTATTTAAAATTCCAGCACAAAGAAAGCAGAAGGAAATGGAAAATACAAGCATCCGGTGGAATTTCCTGCAGCACCGGAGCAATCCTGGAAGTGGAATGTCAAGAATATAAACTAATAAAAACATAACCCAGGCTGCAGCTAATATCTGGTTGAACGCAACACATTAGATGTTTCTCAGTCAGTTGTTTTAATTTAATGTGACTTTAAAAAAACAATGAACAATAGACCTTAAAATTGAAGAATGACATTGAAACACATTGCATCTATGTATTTATCATTCTCTACTGTAGACTGTAGTTAATTTGCAGTAAACAAATGTTTAATTTAAAAGGGGTTATCACTCATCTTGACATGATATTTTTAGCATTTTCTGTTCTGTGGATGTTGATGACAGAAATTTATTTTCTCCCAGCTGAAAATGGTATCAGAGGACAGTGTTTCCTTTAGGATTTTTTTTAGCAGTGGGGGCAGATCTGTCGGAACCCCTCCTCTTCCCCCCCCCAGTCCCGCGCCCTGCCGCCAAATGTTTTATGTATTAAACGGAACTGACATATTCACACATGAGACATATTCACACATGAGGCATATTTTCATTTCGTTTTGATTGAACTGTATTTTTGAGGAACTGTAGGTCTACAAAATGAATTTTACAAGAAATTCTTCATAGGGAAACCAAAACTCAAAGTAGGCTATAGTATGAAACCATTCATATTGAAACTAATTGCATATTTGCCTCAGTGGCAAAGTTTGCAGCCTTGCTGTGTGCATTTGATTTTTCTTGTCTTTTGCCAAAATATAGGCTCAGCTATAGGGGAATTCAGAAAGAGGTGGCCCATTAATGCTGAGTAGCACACATGCTGCTAGATGGTCCCCCTGTGGCCTGTTCTTTAACACTAGAATGGCCAGGACGTTTTGAAATTTATATGTGTAATAACTTTGCTAAATAAAAAAATACAATCCTGCTGGTACCTGACTTTTCCTAAAAGAGTCTGTATTTTTATTTAAAATTGTTTTTATATAGCCTACATTACACAAAAGGCAAAGAAAATACAATCACTTTTACCTATTTTGGCCATTTTTTCGCGGTTTTGTTTTTAATCTTTTGCGTGGTTGAAGATGCATCTTGGTTGCTTAGTAATAATCATAGTCTCTGTCAGAGAAACGTAACTCTCAAGTAACAAGTGTGGGCCGTCAGCCACCGATCATCACCGATGGGCCGAAGGCAAAGACAGGGTCGGTAACGCAGGCTACGGCGTAGATGGACTCTGTTCTGAATCAGAAGAAAAGCACCGGGCGCTCGCTCTGTGAAAGGCGCGGTACACGTAGATGGCCGGTAGATGTCTACGTGTTCATATAACTTTATACATGCTACAACTGGCTGGAATCATTGCACACATCCTCTCCAAGGAGTGCACCAGCTGTAAAATGTCCCGGAGGAAGTTCATGCAGCAACTGGCAGAGGAGCTGAGAGCCGAGTTTATGGAGGAAAAAAAGGGAAGCGGCGCACGGTCTGAACAGCGCTGCGCACCGCAGCAGACACCAAAACGGAGGCAGGGCCAGGTTAGGTTAGGTTATAAATGTTCAAATAACATACTCTTAATTGTTATTTGGCTGTGAATTATGTTGAATGAATTTCCCCCAATATGTTTTGAGACACGATTGTATGAAATAATCACGGTTGAGCCTACTATGCCATGATATGATATCAAGGGCGTTGTATAGAATCAACAGCCACGTGCAATTTAGCTAGCAGGTGAAGGTGAAACTAAAAATGTGCAAGAACTATAGACTAATACAGGCTTAAATGAACTGACAACATAAGTTATACGACTTACAGTTCTCAAGGATGCACACATGCCATCTCAACCGGGTCTCTTTTTTCTTTCTCCCTTTTCTCCGAGTGGCACGTGTGCCCACTCGCGTTGTGAAGCGCGTGTCCACGCTATTCTTGGACGTGCTTTTTAACGATCACTGCTGATAGACGGCTTTTTGTACATTTCTGATACCGTGGCGGGAGAAATCTAACCGTGGCGTACCGCCACTTGCCAATCAACGTAGAGGAAACACTGGAGGAGCCTTCTAGATGGTGAATCTATTTATTGAGCTGAGGCTCAACACATTGATGAGTGACTAGTGTCCTTGAAGCTGAATATTATACGGACAGAATGTCGGGGCAATAAGCAACGCATTCTCATGAACGGGTTGGTAGGATATCGTACGAAAGGTTACGCACACTAAAACGTATGTTATCATAAAACTAGGAGACTGCCGGCTGGTCACGTGACATCGGCTACAGAGCTCTGTGCTACAGAGCAGCAGTTGCTAGCTGTTTAAGCCACTACAGACCTCTGTCACAGCTCGTTGTATCAGCGGCAGTTAGTAGATGTATTTAGCCGCTACAGAGCTCTGCAGCGCCGGCTATGGTGCTTCACATGGTGCTCCCCCTCATGGTGCTCCCCCTCATGGTGCTCCCCCTCATGGTGCTCCCCCGCATGGTGCTCCCCCGCATGGTGCTCCCCCGCATGGTGCTCCCCCGCATGGTGCTCCGTCAGGTCAGCGGTAGTTAGTGGTGCGCTGGACAGAGCGCTGCGAGCTGCCAGTCGTTTCGGCAGAGATTACGGTTAAATTGAAATTACGGTAGCATTATGCGGCGATGAAAGTTAAGTTTTAGGCACCTAAAGGTTAGGTTTTAGGAAAAAGTTTGTATTAAACTAAAAAGTTTGTATTAAAACACTTCCTGGGTGAAAGTCTTTTGTTTCTCCCGGGAAGCCAACTCCGCTGCCTGGCTTGAAAGTCCTGTGTGTTAATGCCCACCCATTGCCCCAACCACCTCCCTACGTGGCCAGTCGCGTTCTTATACAGCAGCAGTCAATGTGGTGCGCACAGCAAAAAACAACAACATGGAAATCATATGAATACATCAATCATATGAGTACAGTGCTTATCTTTTTGTAGCTTTTCGAACGTATGGTTCATGAGAACATGGATCACTCTGAATGTATTCCTGCTATCAGAAGGTTAGTTTATACCATTTTATAGAATTTTAGCTCTGGGAGTATATGGATTACGTGATATATATGAGCATGACAGACTGTATTTTATCTTCATTTTTCTTTTATGGATTTTTTTCTTTTTTGTGACATTGAAACACTATTCCTGGCACAAAGTCAATACATTTGGATTTTGGAAATGGCTTTGTTACTTCTGTTTGTTTTTTTCTAATTCAAGTTTGTATAAAACACTTTGTGACCAAAGCACAGATTCATACCTTAATTTCCATATTTGCCCTCAGACCACTGTACTGTTTCTGTGTTGGTACTGATCTGCTATTGAAATGGTCTATAGTATGTGAGCAACTGTGGCAAGACACCCTTTCTGCCTTAAGAAGAAGATGTGTAATTTTCAGTGACAGACTACAGTACACTAAACAATATGTGCATATTCTAAATGATTTCCTGCGTTCAACTGTTGAGTACATTTAACTGATGAGTTAATCAGAGGAAGATAATGTTATCTGTTCCCACCCTTCTTTAATGACTGTTGTCTCCAAGTAGCAAAGGAAAAAGGAGTACTGTAAAACCTCTTAAGAATGAGGTCTGGGTGGATGAATGGGTCTACTGTACAAGGCATATGACTTCCACACTGGAGACTGAAGTTTTCTTCCTGCTTCCTACTAACAGCCAACATTTTGGGTCTTGAAACCTAATCCTACAGAATTATTTGACTCTGTTGCAAAATACAGTAAACCATTGCTCCTGCAGGAAGCAGGTATATACAGTACAGTTTATTTTAAACTGAGATAGCATTACATCCTTTGCTTAAAATGTAGGATTGTCACATTATAACCACAACCTTGCCTAAGGTTTGCAGTTCTTATTACATAATCTTTTTGTTTTCTCACAAGTTTGCTTTTGGTATCAAAAGTGCAGCAGCTTTATATTTAATGATGTAATATTAAGGGGCAACTGTTCTATTGTCTTAATGGATAGCACATCCATTAAGACAATAGAACACTTGCTAATCAAAAACATCATAGAAGAAGAGTTTTACAGACCCAAACATTGAGAGCACAGCTGAGATCTGCAAGATTTGGGTAACGAAGATTCACTCAAACTGAATTGTCATCTAAAGGTTATACAGACAATTCAATTCATCATAGCAAATGCATGAATATTCATTACACATTTGATAAAACTGCACTTTTCAGTCACTCTAATTGGGTCAAAGGAACTGTCTAGACTTACAGTCATCAAAGGGATTCTTTAAAATGTCTCCTTCTGTTTTAAAAGTGCCCAACTGCCAGTCACATTTGGACAGTTCTTGGAAGGTAATAGATTGAGACTTGAGTCCCAGTAGATAATGTTACAATCAAATACTATCAAAGGCCTCAAGAAACTTTTCGTTTCCAATCTCTGACATCAGATGGATGAGCACTTACGAGGCTAAGTGAAGCAAAATAATTTATTGCAGCATTGGTAGACTTCACGGTTTATCTTTCACTGACACACTGTTAAAGGGGTTCTGTCCAGTTATCAAAATGCAAGCTACTTGCAAATAAAGCATGGTGAGTTCCAAAGGACAAATATTTTACTATACCCATTTGGTAAAACTTTATTTGAAGGGGTTAGCATAAGACTGACATGACACCATCATAACCTTGACATGACACCAGTCATGAACATGAAGGATTCTTTATGAATGTTTCTGACTGTTATGTAAATTATGACACTTTTATTGCAGACTTGACATTGTTTGAGATGTTTGTATTATGACAACTAGACATTAAGCAAGACAACATAATATGTCAATGTCTTTTTTATAACAACTTGACACTAACCTAGACAACATAACCATGTGAATACATTACTTAGGTGATTTAATGAGTTTTGGATAGATAGCGCTACTAAAGTAAATGCTAACTGCTGCCAACTGTATCTAGTTGTCTTTAGCTAATTAGGCCTGCTAAGACATATTTATGACAGGTTATGTTGTCTAGGTCAATGTCAAGTTGTCATAACACAAACATCTCAAACAATGATAACTTTGCATTAAAAGTGTCATTTTTTACCAAATGACACCTAATGACAACAGTCATAAACATTCGTAAAGACTCCTTCATGTTCATGACAGGTGTCATGTCATAGTTATGACAGTGTCATGTTAGTCTATGCACACCTCTTAAAGTGTTACCCAGCAGTATTTTGCTGGCATTGTGAAAGGACAAAGATATATTTGTAGTTAAGCATAACAAATGCTGACAAAACCTCACAAACTGCTTGAATGTTACAGTCCACACCTTTTGTAATCCTTCTTGAAACCCTGCCAAAAACTTTGGGCAGAAGAATGCTGCAGGAACACAATTTAAGTCAACTCTTAAAACACAAAACCTCTTTGGATTCAAAATATTTACTCTTAGTTGTATAATCGTCAGCAGTAGTCATAATGCTTTATTTCTGTTGGATTAGGTCTTTGGTTGGTGATGGTGAACACAGTTGATATTGGCATTTTTGCTCTTTCAGCTCTCATATACAGATGGCCCTTGTTATTGCGTATGTGTGGTCCATGACCCTCTGTTGATGTTTAGAATGCCTTTCTTTTATATATTTCCGCTGGCAGTGAGGGAAAGAAAGGGAGTAAGGAAACACAAGGAGATAAAATGTCACGCAAAGTGTGACTGACCTCTCCTGCTGATGGCCTGTTCACAAGGAGTCCCTATCAAACCTAGATTGAACATAATGATGCACTGCAAATAACCCACAGGCCCATCTCGGTGAAAGATTCTGTGGTCGCTGTCTACACCCAAACACACTATGGGATCCTCCAAAATTGATTTGCTCTTAGTGGGTTTCTGTAAGAGGTCAATTTTGTGCACTTAAGCCATTTTCCTTTAAAATAGTTTTTACTTCTTTGCCTGTGAATATGAATTATAAAGGTGACAACACCCAAAGACTAAATATAAAGACATACATGTATATTGAACAGTTCATTTAGTATTGTTGAAAGAGTACATCTTAGAAAAAAAAGAGGACTGCATTTTAAGGTCAGCTCTTAAACAGAGGAAAGTAAAATGGAAAGTGAAAAAAAAATCAAACAGAAACAGCCATTAGTACTAAGTGTGCTGTCGTAGCTTCTCAAATCGAGAGTTGGAGTCTGACTTGGCCGACGGCTGGGTCTAAGCATCATGTGGGACATGCTGGATGTATGAGGACCCTTTTTATTCATTCAGAGTTTCAAAGACTTTGTATGTGATTGAAGATGACAATAAAGATCTATTCATTTTCACCCCAGCAGCAGCTTGAAATATGGTCTTTCTCATTTTAATGTTGAACTGTCAACATTGAGCCTGTGTTTTCACTGGTTAAAGCATCTTGTTGAATTGCAGGAATACATTTTGTTAAATCGTCATGGGGCTGGTCATCAGATTTGAGGAGTGCTTGCCTCTGCTGAATTTTAAATTGGCCATCTTGTACATCGAAAAAAGCACTAATAGCACTTATCATTATAAAGCCTGCATAAGTGATGTTAATGGAGTCAAAGCAAACAGGCCACATTTCCTCTGAGAACTGTTCCAAATGTTTAGATTTTGAGTCAGCATTCTGAGAATTGTTTCATAGTAAAAGTAACAGCTTGCATGACAGCGTCTTGGATAGCACATCCCAAATTGTAGTAAATTTCTATTTATCCGTACGTAGTCTCGCATTGCCAGACCTATCTCCACAGCGCAGTGTCAGCCCAGGAGTATGGCCTGGCTACACCACCTATCTATTCTGGGATATGGGAATATATGCTCTGGGTTCTTTGTATTTCTTTAAACTAATCGCAACCACCACTAGGTGATAGCGAGAGGGGAGGGTTATCAGGCATAGCTATCTAAAATCCAGATAATATATAAACACATCCCATCTCCATTACCTTTCACCACTAAACAATCTCTTGCTATTATGTTTTTCTAAGTTCTGTATGGTCCTTGGAAATATCAACCGCTTGCAAGTGTTTTGGGAGAATCAGAGAATGCAAATGCAGACAGCTGACCTCCTTTACAAGGCCAAGGGTGGTTTGACGAGATCAGCCTCATCCCCACTGAGTTCTCCTCCCCACCATACAGACCTTTCTCGCATACACACACTCATCTGCACACATACACACCAGACAGAGAGTTGTGTTTCCTCCCGCACACGAACATAACTTGAGTGTGACCCTGGGGACACCAGGACCCTCCGCTCCAGATGGCCAAAGCCTCCTCCAGCCCTGCCTGACAGCCTATCACAGTCCTCCACAGTTAGTGGGCATCAGCCACCCTGGACTAACCAACCTTGACACGCCACGCTCTCAGTAGCAGACGCATACAAATAAAAAATAAATCCACTATACCAGCCGCAATACAAAGGAATACACAAGTTCCTTTTCATTTTGTGTTCCCTTTACTGCTACACCGACTAATACTCTCATTTCTTTCACAATCAGTAGGTTTTTGTAGACTCACATGTATTATACATTTATTATAAAATCTTTATAATGAGGTTGAATTCAAAATTCAAAATTATTTGATATACATATGCCTTGGTCTTGATATTCCTAATATTTGACTTAAGATGACCATATACTGTAACTGGACATACATTCCAAACAAAAAGGAATATAGTTTAGGTAGAGATGGGTTAAAATATTAAATGTTCTGCCCTTCACTCCGTGATGTCGAAGAATCAAGCAGATAGACCAGCTTGCTTTTGTTGTTGTTTACGGTGCTGCCTAAAAAATTAGGCTTTGCCGGGTAAATGTCAAATAAAACAACCTTTCCACAGCAGGTTCTAAAGGTACCAGCCCCATTTTACATTTTAATAATTAGCACACTACCCTGATTGTAAAGCTGCACTTAGATCAGCCAACATATCCACTGAAGAAATTACCATTCATTAAAAGATCATTTGCAAGGCAAAAACGTTATTTATTTTCTTTGTCAGCAGGTGTTGCCTAAATGCCATGTTTTTTAGATAAAATGTTGAGTCGCATGAAATAGTCAGGAAGATGTTGAAGACAGCTACAACAAAGTCAATAACTTATGTATTGCACAATGCCAAAATGCACAACTGCACAGTATCATATCAAATAAAAAAATATTGCACCAGTACCCTATCAGATATTGCACATCCTACAATCATAATGGTAAATACCACAAATATTACCACTGCTTAACCTCAGCACATTCAAGCCTGCTTCTTCAGATAAATACAGTATCAACATGAAAACGTTCTGTGAGATTTAGACAGAGGAGTTAAAGATGCAAAAGATGTGAATACTGTAAATTATTATCGATCGCATCCATCTGCAGCGATTGCAAACAGAAAGCTCTGTTGTAGGACAAACCAGGACAGGATGAGCCAGGCTGAGAGAAAAACACGGCCACGTCATCCTCCCCACCCTGCAGTTTATCATTGTTCAGCTGTGTGCTGTCATCTTTCCTGGCAATTAGCCTGCAAGCACGCCTTCTCTTTAGTGATAGAAGGACAGCCGTGTTATTATAGGAGGTTGGTCCGGAATACGCTGTCAACACACGCGCTCTGATGTGGGAGGAACAGACCTCTTTCTGGTCTTGTTGTAGTTCTGTCGCAGAATTATTTGAATGCAAAGCCAGTCAACCAATTGATTAGAGAGGTTTGAATTGAAGCCCAGAAGTAAAAAGCAGAACGTCAGGGTTCAGATTTGTTGGGGAGAAAATGGTGTTAATATGGCTCATGAGGTGTGATGTCAGCGCCTGGAATATTAATGAAACATATTTAACTCCTGATATGTGCAACCGTCAGCGTACTAATCCCCTCTCTCCAGGACTGTCGTATTGTACTACCATAAGACTGCATCTATTCCGTCTTGATTACCTACACCAAAGCCTTATGCTTGATTTATAGTTTTATGTTAAGGGGTTACAGCGTAGCTTCGGTGCAGTGGTTATGTGCTTAAACTGTGTAGCTACAGGGTTATGCAATGTATTTACAGGTTGGGGCTACGACGGTGACGGTGATATCATGTTGGGAGCACAAGAACTGTGACTGGATGCTTGTTGATGCTGGTGGGGATTGTTGATAGTGAAGACAATGTTGAGGAAGTTGAACAAGTCTCATTTATCTCTTCCATTTCAGTAACTCACGTGTAGCAAAGTCATCTCCACTGTGACCCTTCTGCTCACTGCTCCCGGTCACCATTCTCTGTCCCAGTGAATCAAAGAACACAAACACACGGATTGCACAGCAACTCTTATTCATTATATTTACCTAGATGTAACTTTAGTGACAGTTTATACTGTATGTAACGTTACATGCATGGCCCACCGTCACTCTATGTCACAAAGTGAAGCTGTTGCCGTGGGGAATTTGATTGAAGCAGGACACACAGCCTGATCATGGACGGTACATCAGTTTAGTGTTCTCTCTGGGAGAAATCTGACACTAAACTAAAAACCAAAACCTGGGAGTCCTGTCAACCCCTTAATTGAATTATTATTATTATTATTATTATTATTATTATTAAGTTATATAAGTATTACTCTGGCTTTGAAAAGGCCTTGAGGAAGTGTTAGATGTTCTTCACTTCCTTCAGGTTTATTCTAAATGTAAAATACAGTAGTTATTTTTTTTTGTGTGTTCTGGTTTATTTGGCTACACCTATGGTTACTGGTGGTAACGTCAAGTGTGTTTTAGTAATACAGGTCTCAGTTCAGTTCTAAGTGACACCTGTATTGACCACCAGGGACAGCAAACACACCTTCAACAGCTACTGCGTCAGAAATGCATCAGAGGAAGAGCAATCTGTTTAGTGCTGCCAAACAAACTATAGAGAGCATTCATCAGCTCACATTTTGATATAGAAGACTAAAGTAGACATTTAACAGTGTCTTAGTGAGGTCATGATCAAATGGTGTCTCCAACATTAGGTGAAAGGTGTGCATGCACCAGCTTTTGTTATTCACATCATGTCCAGAATGTACATGCATCATCTCCTGTGAATCCACTGTGTAAGAAAAATATGCAATTTGATCCCAACAAAACAGGCAAACTACGCCAGTAGCAGTGAAAAGGTCTATAGAGACAATTAGGGCAAATGCATTGAATGGCTGTTGAGAGAAAATGGAATGAAGATATGGAGACAAAAATGCAAGGTAAAGTGACTGGTATGGTGTTTGTCTGTAGATGTAATATCTATCTATATATATATATATATATATATATATCACTGTAAACACTTCTGGTTAAATGCGTAACTGCATTTTCTTTTGTCTCAGTAGCAGCAGCTGACAATGAAGTTGAATCTCATACTCTAATATAACAGAATATATCAACATATATAGCAGGCTATGAGGAAAATATTAAGGATTATAACTTTAAAAAAGAATTTTCCATCAGTGAGACACTTCATTATTTGCGGAAAGAAATGTGATGATTCAGTAAATTTATTCTTTGCTGCTTATTGTTGGATTTAGGATGATGAGCTGGCATAGGTATAGGTCCACCCCCACCTCTACCGACAACCTCTTAGCAGGTTTCGATTGGTGTTGAAGATGTTATTTCCACGTTGACAGCGGTGCTCCCTCCTCCCTTCTCTCTCTCTTAAGCTCTCTCTCCCTTGGTCTCTCTCTCCCTCCCTCCCTCCCTCCCTCCCTCCCCTAGCTTTTGTGGCTGACGGAGACCTGACTTTGCTGTGCAGACGCTCCCCTCTCTCAGCATCATCCCGTCTTTTCTCCCTCCCTCTCTTTTTTGCTCTTTTCTGTGCGCTACAGTCCGCTGATAAGGAGCACTTGGTCCAGATGGGCAGCAGCTAGAGCCGCTTGGGCTGTCACTGCAGACCAAAGAACATTATTATCTCATCTGTCGCTATGTTTGCATCTATTTGGTATGCTAAGAAGCTAGGGAGACGACTTGTACAGAACAGCCGGAAAGCTAAAATGCTGAACGACAAGGTAGGTTCACTGCTGTGCGTGCTTTACTGATTTACTTTGGGTTGACAAAACAGGTACAGAATACAATTTCATGGCAGATCTGTGTGACAGATACGTCTGCTGAGCACAGCTTCAAACACTAATGCATCCTTTGATACAATCATTTTTATGAAAGGTGTTGCTTTTTATAGTCAAGATGTATTCTTTAGGCACTGCTGCAGCAAGTAGTGCTACTACAATTCACCTGTTGATTAATAGTGTTGTTGACGTCTGTGTCACTGATGTGACTTTAGGGGGTAAATTAGTTGACTTTGCTCAATTGCGTCCTTTCTGCATTTGAGGGGAATAATGAGCAATGAGGGACACAGACCCTGTTGCCTCTAAAGCCAAATCTTGTATTTTGACCCTGCCTATGCACAGGGGGACTCTGAAGCTCACTCCATCTCAACTCATTTAGCACAACAGCAGATTCAGTCTTCTGTCTCTGAGTTTTCTTCATCTTTTAAGTCATCTGCCTTCAGCACAGCAAAGTTTTGACACTGCAGACACTGCTCTCACAAATTCAGCAAATTCTCCCGCTGGAGTCCTCTGATAGATTAACCTGTACTATACTGACAGGACAGTGAGCTTTTCTCAGTTGCCTATGGATACGCTTTTTGTTTTCTCACAATGATGCTGTTTACACTCATCTTCAAAAGAGTGTGATGTGTATTGCCGGAGGGCTACAAATACTGATGTGTCTGAATGTCAGGGCCTAAGGCTGGTGATAATGGTCTGTCGAGAGTCTACTGGAAACATTTTCTTGAAATTGACGGTAGACATTTTGCTGACTCCTTAACTTCTATTTAGCAACACCATCCAGTCAAAATTTCAAACAGACTAACATTTGGCCTCATGACGAGGGCAAACGTAAAAATATGCTTTGGATATCTATATGTTTGGTGACCCACTAATCATGTGAAAAAAATTCCATTTACACACTTACAAGGAATTTAATGAAATTTACTGAGCACATTCCAGAACCCTTGGATTTAACTGAACCCATAGCCTCTCCTACCAGTCTCTGGACAAACTTTAAAACTTTAACTCCAGGACCAACAGACGTGTGCCCTTTACCTCTTGTAGTGTGACATCATCAAAGATCTGACATCTGGGACGCTTCACGACCACAACACAGAAAGTCTAGCGTGTCAGAATGTTTTGTCTTTTTCCGCCTAGTGTGACATGTTCTACGACGTGTTCCTTGACATTGAAAAATAGGAAGAGAGCGCACGCTCTGGCGCACATACGTAAACATGACGAAAAAGGAGAGACGCTACAGCTGCTGTCTGGTGGAGGAAAGATACATGCTAGCATTTCACGCTAGTGTGCTAGCCGCTAGCAGTTATCTGTTTCTCTTCACTTTGACCACTGACAAGCAAAGAAAACAGGCCCCGCCCTCCTATAACCATAATGGCTGCACCTGATTGGACATGTGGGGGCTCCCGGATTTTTACGGAAATAGTTCACCGAAGCGTGTTTCTGAAAACATTTCAAGCGAGAAATAAGCTATGCAGTTGCTGAACCTGTATTTATTTCAGATCGACAACGGTCAGTTTAAAAGATTTTGGTGAGTTTTGGAGAGGCTGCTGCTCCACAAAAGCATCAACCTATGAACTTGTGCGTGATCTTCACAACAACACGCCATAATCGGTCTGGGGGCTGGTCGGTGTCATACTTGTAGTGTGGCCATTCTTCTGTCCAAGACACAGCACGAAGTTTTGGCAATATGTCTGTCTAGTCTGACATAGTGACTGTTAAGACAAAAGAATTGTGTAGTCTGATCCTGGCATAACTGAACCCATAGCCTATCCTGCCAATCTCTGGACAAACTTTAAAACTTTAACTCCACTCCGGCTCAGGCAGCACTATGGGATGTGTTTAGCTCAGCTGCACATCTCTAGAGGCTGCTAGTGTTACCCTGCTTTCCTACCAGAGACGCAAGTGCAACTTTGCACAGAGCAAGTTCATCAGAGCAAGTCCATCTCCTCTGAAGTCTGACCCCGACATATACTGACCTCCATGACACACATCCAGTGGCATTCAGGTATCAATGGCAGGTCTTTATTAGGATGGCACCATTTTCAGAGATGGGAGGAGAAGTTATTTTGTGATTCTTTAGTTAGAAAATGTCATGCATGGGAGAGGATATCAGAGGATGAGCATCACCAGGGTAGAATAAATATTGGGACTGTTTACATTTCAGCGTAGTGAAATGTAAACTACATGTACTACTACGTGAATGATTCATCTTATTATTGTGTCATGCACACAAAAAGTATGCCCAGCCCAAACGGGCATACAAGACACTTACTTATTGCAAGGGACCAGATACCAAAAGAGCAACATAAATCAAAGAAATAAACCTTCTTGTCTTTTTTGCCATGCTTTAGAAACAAAAGTCGCCAACTTAACAACCAATCCATTTGGTTATCATCAGAACACCAGAACATTTCAGGATTTTTAACAGACATTTCCTGTAAGATGGGTGTCCTTAACTCATCATAATAAGGATATATTCTATGTATGTACTTTACATATTAAAGCTGCCCACTAGCAAGTGCAATCATCTCCTGTTGATCACTGGAGGCTGCATTCTTCTGTCAGCCAGCCAGTGGTAGCTGAACAGCATCACTACAGTTTTACACTTTGAGTACCTCTATTCTTGCTCAAAGGCATCCTGACAGTAGTCTTTCAGCTAAATGAGAAGTCGTTTTGGCCACTAGCCTATTTTTTGACCTGTACACCATCTGGGGGCCTCGGGTTCCTTCCTTTTGTCTTTTGTCACACGTTGACACACTTTGGCCATCGCAAGTGTGATCTTACAACTTCCACTGTGGGCTGGCTCTCCATTAATTGCAGCATTAATCCTACTCATTATACTAGCTACGCACATAATCTGTGACCTGCAGTGTGTGTGCCAAGGCCACATTCACGTGGTGAAGAAAAAGCAGCGTGCTGCCTAGCAACGAATGTTTGTGTGGGTGTGCGCTTCCAGTAATGGAAATAATACATTGAGATAATGCATTTGCACACAGATGATTAGCAGAAATATATCTATATACCCATTGAGCATAGTATTGAACTGCTGTATACATGTAAATGTAAATGGACTGTATTTACGACTACTTAAAGCATTTTACATACAGTAGTACAGGAACCTTTCACCATTCACACACATTCATACACTGTGGCCGAGGCTGCCGTACATCAGCTAAACATTCACACTCATTTACACTCCGATGGCGCAGCATCAGGGCCCATTCGGGGTTCAGTTTCTTGCCCAAATACATTTTGACATGGAACCACATGGCCAGGGATCGAACCACCAACCTTCAGAGTTCGGTAGGCAACCGCTCTTACCACCTGCTGCCCCGTACATCTAATGGTGTCACTGCGTAGCCTATTCCATTTAACTTCTCCAACTTTGTGACATAACTTGCTGTACAGCAGAGACTGTTGAGATATTTCAAATCTTTAGATGATGTATCAATACAGTAATATTCTGTTTTTAAGCATTATATAGCACAATTAATACTTGAGCTGTTTTTAATGTGTGTATACGTTTTTATTCATTTGAGAAAAATAAAGATTGGAGGTGTGAGAAGTTTTGAGTGTAGAATGTGTAGCACTCTTACCCATCTGCATGATGTCTTAAGTAAATGACTGCTGGTTGGATTGTGTGACAAAGGGTGATGGAGATGTGTGGGTATGTGCATGTGAGTGTGTACATGTACTGTATGTGTTTGTAGTCATGCTTAATACAGAGGCATTTGAGAGTATCATTCTGAAACTGCGTAATTTTTCATCTAAAGATCATAAATGACCTGTCACAGCAAACGAGACTAACAGTGAAAAGAACGCTATTTTTATATAGTTTTTATGAATGCGTCTGCCCGGGCAGATTCTTCCCGCGAAGTCCCAGAATGATTTACAGCAGGTAGATGGCGCTACAGTAACACATTCTGACGGGTCACAGATTTCGGTGTAACACCTGTAAAGCCTGTGTCGCCAGGTAAAATGTAGCAGGAGATTTCTTAACCCATTCAGACCTGATCACGCATCTGTGTGTGTTTACCTTTAAGACCTGATCACGCATCTGCGTCATTTTGAGCGGCTTCATCTTTTTCAAGGCCCATGGCCAATTATATGTACTGTGATTGGCTGAAATATTCTTGGGGCGAGTGACAGAGATACATAGGGATTTTGTTATGATTTCTTTTATCCAAAGTTCGATCCAAATAATACAAGAAACAAATTTAACATAAATTAATATGTAATTGTTATGTAAAGAAGAAGTAACCCTCTGTCTGCTTTTTATCAGTGATGTTCACTTGTCACTTTGGTACCTCAAAAGTATGAAATAATGAAATAAAGACGGCTCTGTACTGATTTTCAAAATATTTTTGATATTTTTGTTGTTTATAGTTTTTTTTTTCAAATGCATTTGAAGTTTATGGCCAAGCAAGTCAGTTGAGTTGAAAGCCAAATAAGTAAGCTCTCAAATGCTTTTTATTCCATGTTTTTATCTGTTATAGAGCCTGAGAAATTAAGATTGTTAGTAGGCATTGACAAATTTTGACAAATATTTCTGGAAACCCTTAGGTTTTGGGAGGGGGTTACAGAAAAGTACTTAGGCAAAAAGGGCCTTTTTTAGCAGGCGTTTTAGGCCTAAATGGGTTAATATAGGCCTAATTGTATTTTCATGTTATTGTAGAAGTTATCTGTTGTAGTTATGGCTGATACTAGGGCAGGACCACCACAGGAAAGAAGGAAATTAAATGAAGAAGAACTAAAAGCTAAAAGGGAAAGTGAAAGACAACGAGTCACAGCTCAGTCGGGCTTTCATCAGAAGGAGATAATTACGGGATTGTAAATTATTCAAAAACGGCCCTCAGGTATGTAATATGTCTATTTCATTCATGAAATAACTTGACAATGCGCAATGTGGTTGTACGTCGGTAGCCAACATTAAATTACGCTTACTTACTTCTATTTAGCGCAGACATTTTATTCCTTTTAGTCCGTGTTAGTGTGCCTACTGTTTTCTTGTCCCTGGTCCCCCTGTAACGTTACTTGTGTAAAGCGTCCTTTGGTTTCATGAAATACGCTTTATTAATTAAATAGTTATTATTACGTTATTCTTCCGTAATCTTTTAATGCTTTGGCTCGTGACACAGTGACAGTGAAAATGTTACTCGGTTTAGCTCATGAGACATCCAGGCTAAGGTACTGTATGCTACACTGGAAATGCAACGATGCATCTGTAACATATTCTCTTATTATAAATGAATGATTTTCTGTCTGAGAAAAACATTCATCGCAACTATATGACCTCCCAGTAACGCTAACTCATAAATCTAAGTAAAGTTGTTGTCTTTGAAATGCCTTTTCAACAACTGCTCGGTAAAGTGTTCCTCCCTAATTGTTATTTTTCAATACCTGTAGAAAAGAACCCGTAGTCAGAAAACAATATAGATCTGATGCCCTGCTGTTGAATCAAACTATTGAATAAAACAAGTCATTTTCAGTATCAGCAGAATAGTTTCTTTCTTGGTCCTGTGAGCTGTATCAGTAATATTTCCTTTCTTTTCCTTTCCTCTCCCAGGACAATTTATTTTCCCCGCACAACTTATTATTCTGTTGTGATTAAAACAGACAACTCGTCTGTAGCAGAACAAGTCTGTGCAACAGTGCTTTGAGATCAAATTGGAAAAGAACTCTTTTCAATTACTGTATCTGCACTATCCCACGTCCCATCTAAATTTAACGCTGTTGAATTTCCTTTTTTAAAGATCCCTATTTCTACTGCAGACTATTACATTTATAGTCAAAGACCCAGACAAAGTTATTCATTTTAAAGTTTCTCTCAGAAAATGTTTTAAAATAATTTGAACACAACTTTATTTGTAAAGAAGCCTAAAGAGTGGGTCATGTGTAGAGTTACCGTGTAGCAAGCTGTCCATGCAGGCTTTATACCGTCTCTGTACATGATATCAGTATGCATGTTTCCAAAGAGTCTCTGCTAAAAGCTGTTTCACAGCAATTTAGTGCACATATCATTATGTAGTACTAGTATTTTGGTAACAAAAGGGCAACACAATGGGAAAAAAAGAGAATTGAAGGGCTATATCTAAAATTGGACCACAGAAATCAGGTTATGTTATGGTTAGTGAGATGAGCAAAGCAGTGCTAGGGAAGTAGGGAATGAGTCACTGGTTGACATGAAGCAAAGGATGCGTTTTGCCTGACCAATCCGGTTATGCCCGTTAGTATGATGTATCCTGTTTAAAATGATATCACAGGTACTGTCTGCGTTTAAAGCTGTTTCTGGATCACAACTGGAGACAAGATGAACACTAAATAACTAAAGACTCGCCAAATGATTTCTGTAGCTCCAAATGATGGGCTTCCTGTAATGAGCTATTATGATTATCATTTGTCGAACAGATGTTTTATATGCTGTTCATATTATTAAGATGTTTGTTAATAATAACAAACATCTTAAATACACATTACACACAGGCCTGAATTTCACACACCTATACATGCACTAATGGAGAGATGTCAGAGTCAGGGGGCTGCAGCTGTCGATGGACAGCAGTTGGGGGTTGCCTTGCTCAAGAGCACCTTGGCAGTGCCCATGAGGTGAACTGGCATGTCTCCAGCTACCAGTCCACCACCATACTTTGGTCCGTATTACCCCTTTTCCGCAACAACAAGAACCAGGTGCTGGTTCAGAGCTAGAGCTAGTGCCGGTTCGGAGTTGGTTCGACTGAGGAGCCTCCAAAGAACCGGTTTGCTTTTCCACAGGCTAAAGAGCCGGCACAGAGCAAGGTCTTACGTCACTGTATACGTCTCATCTTTCCCAGCAACGTTAGCGCGGTGGCGCCAAACACAAACACACCATCAACAATGGCGGACGTTGCTTTGCTATCGATGTTCATGGTTTAGCGGACCTACGTCGGCATGCAAACTCGGCGGATCCAACGTGTTCGTGTGGCTCGCCTTTATAGTGCAAGAAAGCAGCTTGTTTCCTCCTCTGACCACTGCTGTTGTTGTTTAATCACGTCCATCGTGTTTATTTGCTAATTCAAAAATGGCGGTCACAAGTTTCAGTTTGTCTTGTTGGCCACGGTAGCCCCGCCCCCAGCCGCTGACGTAAGCGGTTCTTACTTCTGGCCCAGCAATGATTTAATGCTACTTAAGAACCACTTTTACTGGTTCGGAGCTGGTGCTTTGGTGGTCGAAAAACAAAGAACCAATTTGAAACTAGGCTCTGGCTCCGAACCAGCACCAGCTCTGCCTTGGTGGAAAAGGGGTATATGAGGACTTGGACCCTCCGGTTCCCAACCCAACTCCCTACAGACTGAGCTACTGCCACCGCCAATAAGATGTGACCTCGTAAACCCTGGGCCTTGAACTCGCAATCTTCGGGTCTTAAGGCCAGCGCTGATCTCACTGAGCTATCGCACAGATGATATCACCTCAAGAACAAACAGACATACAGTAGGCCTGAGGCCTGTACTATAAAGCAAGATTTGGGGTTACCGAGGTAACTTCAGGTTCAACCCAGGGTTTTGTGTACCACGACGGTGGATCACTTGTTAACGGGTTCAATCGCCGTGGTAACTTATGCTGAACACCTAACCTGGTCGGGGGCAGGTCATGTTAAAGCACCGCCTACTGACCAATCAATACTCGATTGATAACGGCATCACGGTTCTTAGAAGACCAGGCCGAGCTCGGTGGGCGGAGAGAGAGAGGCGCGCTCATAAAAGTTAAAACAATTAGAGACCGACAACCTCGTTAACATTCTCTGATGGGTATTTTTATGAAAGATATAGATTTTCAGCGGAGGGAATTACGTATAGGCTATTTTGTCGGTTTGTTGAATGTATTACCAATGCCACACATTGGTTTGAATTATATTTTTATATATTTTTTTATTTTCTCTCACGATTGCTTAATAATAGGCTAAAGCAACAACAGTTTATGGAAAGCAAAAGTGTAATTATGGTCAGATCTAGTGCCTGATGGGGAAGTTTTTATTTATTATAGTTAGCTCTTCTTATATAAAATATGCAGCTCTGGTAGATGTTTGTGATTGGTCATGCTGTGCAAACATCACCTCTTTTATGTGAACACGCCGCTGGATTGGGAAACCCTGAGTTGATTGAACTAGTTGTTAACCACCGTCGTGACACAGATTCTGAGGGACCTCGGTTGTTAGGTTAGGTGAAGACGGGTAACCGAAATAAATCCAGGGCATGTTGATCTGGATTCATAGTACAGGCCTCTGGTGTTTGTTCAATCTTATTGTATAGTACCCTACCATATTAACATGTTATCACTTACATATAAAGTCATCTTCAAATAACTTAAATAATAATTTATTAGTAATAGTAGCCTCCTAACTCCTTTAAACATGTATTGTACTGTGGTTTGACCTGTATTGTCGAGTCAATGGAGGCTTTATTTCTCTATTTAAAGTCTTCCGCGTGGCCTATGGGCTAACATGCATAGCTGCAACATTCTCAGTTTGATTCTAGCCAGGAATCTTTGTTGCATGCCTTCTCTCTCTAACCTTGTTTCCTGTCTTTCTCTGTACTAGTATCAACTCTCCAATAAAAATCTAAAACATCTGTTCATACTATATGAGCACAACAGTCTTTCCCTTCCTCTCTGTCATTTTGTCACAGGGTGAGGGAGAGCTATTGAGGGCTACCTGGCTCTCCACTTCAAATAGTAGCTTGCTCTCCAAACACCCCAAATTAATCTGTCACGACAGCTGTCCACAGCAAACTTTGCTTTATTTCAAAGGGCTTAGCCTGGATCACAGCATCCCCCACAGCTGTTGAATGGCTGTCTGCTGTCAGAGATATCGTAATTACAAACTGAGCCCACACCATTAAGCCAACAAAGTAGTACATAAATATGACAGGGGAGGGTTTTGTAAAGTACTGGAGTTGCAGAGATGTAATTACTTAAAATATATTGTTTTACAGCAGGAAGTCATTGAAGGTCTCAGAAGCCAAAATTGAAATTGGCAAAAGTCACAAGTCTTAATGTATGATGTGCACTTGAAGGCAGCATATGCTGCATCATTAGGGTGGGGAGAGCAGGGAGATGCTGTATCCAAACACTACAGTATGTTTATTCTTTGAGCAGGCAGTGTCGGTAATCTGCTGAGAAAGGCTCTTTGTGTAAACAAACTGCTGAGATTGCCTGTACAGCGCAGCAAAATCAAATCTATGAACATACACTGGAATGTCTGTAGCCTGCCTTTAACTGTTGTGGCAGTGTGAGTTGGATTTGAAGCAGCTATGTCTCAGTGTGAATGGTATGGTTCATGTTTAAAGGGGACATATTGTGCTTTTCCGTATTTTCTATCATATCTACAATGTTATACTGTCAGATTTTCACGTAAAACGTGGCCAAAACTTCAAACAATGAGGTAAACTTATTTTAGAGAAATCCCTGTGAGCTAAAACGTTCCGATTTCCAACTGTTCTGAACTCTCCGGTTTCGACAGTTTTGTCTACTCTCGGCTAAGTGTTACGCAACTCTAAGCCGGCCTTCTATGATTGGTCATCTGCTCCAGGTAGGCAGGACTGGAGTGTTTTTGTTTTTTGTTTTTTTTAAGCTACTGCTTAAAACTGTGTTATCATCGTCACTTGGAGCTACATGCTAACGGCTGTAAAAGATGTCATCTTGGCTGCCAATGTTGTTAAATTTCCCCCAATTTCAGGTCACATTACTGCTGAAACATGTCTGATTGGGTAGTATTTGGTTCAGAAGCCTTTATCTGCCTTTATCTATCTTGATGGTAGAAAGTGCTGCTTCATTCCATTACACTCTAACGTTAGCATACTGCTAACTATTAAGTAGCTGCATGCTAACGTCAGAGAGCTGTAATCTTGGATGCCACTGTTGGTCATTTCTCCCCAATTTTCTGTCACATAACTGCTGGGACATATCCGGTTGTGTAATATTTGGTTTAGAAGCCATACAAAGTCCTGCTATATACTCCGTTGCAGTAGCTCCAGCTACTGAGTTACTAGGGAAACATGTTGGCCAATCAGAGCAGACTGGGCTTTTTCAAGAGGAAGGATTAAAGAGGCAGGTGCTCCAACAGAGTGTCTCATACAGAGGGTGAATACAGGTGCAGCAGCCATGGGCAGTATGAGAATACAGATAAAGTGAACATTAAAGCATGTAAACATGTCCTAGTACAAACACAGTATGAACCTGAAAATGCTATATAATAGTTCCCCTTTACAAAGTGTTCACAAGCTTCTTTAAACACTTACCCACTCATCACCATGAACCACCCTGTTCCTTTCTGGTCTTTGTTAGCATGGTGTCCAACTGAACAGGGGTTGTTGCCTCACTTATTTCAAACTGGATTTACAGTAAACTGAACTCACAGAAACCTAAAAGAAAACATCTATTTTCTTTTGCTCTTGCTTGTCTTTTTTATTGAGTATATTGTATCGTATCAGTACATACTGAGTACAACCAATCAGACTGTATTAGTAGATTGTCAAATAGGTGATGAACAACTCCTCGTCACTGAAATGTCTCAGTCTCTGCAGTGGCTCTCGTAACTCAAACACTCTGGTCAGCGATCTCCCTTTCAAAAGCCATCTTATTTCTGTGTATAAGAGAAGGTGTTTGTGCTCTGCATCCATCTCCTCACAAAGCTGCTTGAATAAACGGGAGTTAAGTGCATGTACTTTGACGTAGTATTTACTTTAACAACCTCATTCAATACGCTGTTAAGTCCAGGTGACATTTTTCGTCTGGCCAGCATTTCTCTGTGAATGACACAGTGCGTAGACTCACATCCAGGTGCAAACTCCTTAATCCGAGTAGTTAAACCAGAAAGCTGCCCAGTCATGGCAGCAGCTCCATCCGTGCATATGCCGACACAAAAGGACCAGTCCAGTTTTCCTGATATGTAATCATCCAGTGACTTGAATAGTTCAACAGCTGTGGTGTTGGTTGGCAACAATAGTGCACATAACACATCCTCATGCACATCCTCCTCATAAAGATATTGCACATAAACAAGTAGTTTTGCCTTGTTCTCAATATCAGTAGACCCGTCAACCTGGATTGCGTACCACGGCGACTTGTTAATCCTTTCCAACAATTGCGCCTCAATGTCCTCCGCTATTTCCTCAATACAGCTAGTGACGGTGCTAGCCGAAAGAGGCACTTGTGCTATCTTTTTAACTGCAGCCTCTCCTGGAACTTCATGGCAAATGTCCTTAATGGCGGGCAGGATCAGTTCTTCACCGATCGTAAAGGTTTTTTTAGCCTTAGCTTTAGCCACTAAGTATGACGCTCTCAGTGCACTCAAATGTGTTGATGTGGTGGCCCTCAGCAATTGCATCTGTCCTTTGCGTTAATTTTTTTTCTTATAACTCAAATAACTTTTGAAGGCTTCACTGGCTCATTTGCTAGCTTGTCGCCACACATTATGCAGAGCGGGCTACAGATTCACCTGTTGCAATAAATCTGTATTTTAAGTAGGACTCCTGGTATTGTCTGTTAAATTTCTTTTTCTTTGAAGTTGTGTGCTCCTCTTCTGTCTCCTCCTCTGCGAGCCTTTCCTCTGAGCAAAGAAGCTCTGCACAGACGTTTGTTTACTCATTTTTTTAGCAAGTTTGTGGGCTTCATTGAGCGGTAAATATCACGCGACAAGTTTCAAGAGGAAGAGAAGGGAGAGAATCTGGTCATTTTCCCAAATAAGACATCTTTCAGACTCTGATACTCAATTAAACGGAAATAATGTTATTTATTTTTGGGGAACACTGATCTATATGATACGCTGTCCCTGTGGCTTTGAATATGTTGGGAAAAACCACCAGAAAATGAAAACAAGGATCAGTGAGCACTAAAACGGAGAAACAATCGGGTTTATCCTGTAGCTGTACATTTCAACGATGCTCACCACGACGTCGCCTCATTAAGGTTCTTTGGCATTGAACAGGTCACCCTACCACCCTGGGGTGGTGACCATGACAAACTACTCAAACAGCATGAGGCCTACTGGATTCACACTCTGCAAACATTGAGACTTAATGATGAATTCATTCTTAATATTTTCTTGTGATTCTGAACATGTTTTCTAATTATTTTCTGTATATGCCTTTTTACCTAAGATTCACCTGAGGGATTCCCTGTCCAGCTCTTAACAGTCCTGGATACATATGAATATGCAAATATATTATCAGGACTATATTATGTGTCCTGTTGATTGTGTCCATGTATGCAATGATGCCGCATCAATCTTTTGAGGCCCTGATGGTTTTTTGTACTTGTATAATAGTGTGGAGTTTTGTAAGTAATATTTATGATGTTGACTTTTTCAGTTTTTCTATACATTTTAGTGTTATTTAACACAGAAATTAATGTAAAGTATGAAGTTATTGCCCATTGATTGTTTTGTGAGGACTTGTGTTTATTGTGATATTTTTTTCCTTTATTTATCTATTAATGGATAAGGTACCAGCAGGTTTTGGAAATATGTCTGTCTATGAATGCTTTATATAATTTTTTGTGTGCATTCATTCTACAAAAATCAACATCCATCTACTATAAATTTCTCTGGTATGATAAGTATTATTATTGTTACCATAGAGAGTGTTGTATTTAAGTTTAAGCTATCTATAGTAATGGATATGTAAATGAATGTTATGTATTCATGCCTGATTTCATGTGGAAGTTGTTGATTGGTGCACAAAAACAGTCACCTCCTACAAAGATGGCTTCTCAGGATGTACCACACCATTTTCCTGAAGATGGTCTCGTACTGAAACATTGCTTACTATTAAACTTTATATTTTTTGCAAGTTGACAGTGTGCAGGAGTTTCTTTGCAGTAGTTTTGTATCTCTAAAAATATCAAACATTTGCTGATTGATGCTTCACAAATTCTACTTGTCATTCATCACACTTGATATTTTTGAGACCCTTTCTTCCACATACCTATTCTCTCCTCTTCTGCCTCCCTTTTTCACTTCCATGCATGGATTAACTGGCTCTATTCCCAATCTCTCTCTCTCTCTCACTCACTCTCTCTCTCTGCCTCTCTTTTACTCTCCTGTGGTTGTTACTCTCACGATGTCCCGGTGGCAAAGCAGCCATTTGCTGCATGGGAACCAGCTTCTTCAATAATGGATGTGCACTCCAGTAGCTTGATAGCCAAGTGGGTTTTTGAGAGGGCCGATGTCAAACACCTGGAGAACCGAGTGACATAGAAATGTAGCAGTGTGTGATGGAGTTTTCTGTTGGACTCTTTATTTTTAAGCCCGTCAACATGTCTGCTGTGAGCAGAGCACAGTGTTCACATTCTGCTAACCTTGTTTAATATATAACCTGCAAGTGGTTATCAGTGTCACGCCAGGCAAGTCTAATCCTGCCGTTATCCAGCACTGAAGCAGAGAGTGCTGCTTCCAGGCAGCCAGGGCCCCCCGGTCTGAGTTGTTCTAACATCCACACATCCTCCTGCAGCCTGATCCACCAGGAAGACAGGCAGGGAGAAAATGAGTAAGGCACATGAGAGGCCAGTGTGTGGGAGGGAGACGGTCGTGGGCTGCGAGAGAGAGAAGAGGTCATTGACAAATGAGCAAATAAAATAGACAGAGATCACAAAGTGAGAGAAGGAAGAATAGGAGACAAACAGGTAGATGAAGCCGCTCATCTCAATCTTCTTTGGCTGAACCTCTCCTCTCTGATTGCTCCAATCACAAAAGAGTGAGACAAAAGGTTAAAGCTGCTCTATTCTGAGAATTGTTAATTAGCCCCAAGCCAGTGTTCACCATTGTACCAGTATTTGATTTACCTCCCACTGCAGTGACTATGTTGTTTAATCCATTTGTTTTTTGCTCATTGTGGTGTGTTTGTGGCATGGGCCACTGTTGCTCCACCTCTTTTCCTGATGTGCTCCATTGATCTGTCTCTAATCTAGTTTTGGCTTCCTGACAGAGCTGACTTCCCTCAGGCATTAATTATGCCTCCATGTAAGTTATATCAGTGGGCTCCAGCACCCAGCACTCTTCTCTGTCTAATCCAATCGGATCCACGTCTGTGGCCCAGCCACTGCAGCTCTCACCCAATCAGATATATTGAGTATGTGTCGCAAGTGTTTCCCCTGGCTTACGCTCCCCTACAGCCATCTGTCCTCAACAGCTCCACTACATCCATTGTTCTAAAGTCCTCCTGTGTGAAGAATGCACTTTGTTGCTGGTGCAGAGCCTCTTATCCACATGAACTTCTTCTCATGGAGGAGAAGCTGATTTTGAAAACAGTATGAGCCGGTGTCTAGAGGTACAGCTGATCCATGTTTTTTTTTACTTTTGAAGATGTGGGACATTACTGAACTTTTTTGTCTTCACCGGGATATCTTTACTGAAACAGGATGCCTGGTTGGTTGGTTGTAGAAGCTGTCTGAGCAGCTTGGTGACCTCTGTCAGTCAGGGTACATTTGGAGTTAAAACCAGGTACAAGATGAGCTTTATGATAAAACGGCGGTGGACCAGCATGACAAGCAACTCATCCCTGGACTACACTGTCCACGGAGGAAGTGTTCCAAACCTCCTGTCCCCTGTCCGCTCCGAGGACCTGGGGACCCTCAAGAAAAGATTGTCCATGGAGGTCCTGCGAGGCTGGGCCCCGGACCTAGGGAGCCTGAGTATGGGGCTCAATCTCAATTTAAGCCCAGTGAAATGGCCCTCGCTAGTCACTGTCTGCAAGTGGAAAAAGACCCTGACAGAGAAGCTGAAGAAAAGACACTGTGACACTGAGGACGTATCACAGGTTAGAAAGCTTGCATTTGCCAGAAGCTAGGAGACTGATTGACACCTCTGTGTTCGAAGGCCTTCATTGTAAATGTCTAGAATGTTCAGGCTTTTATTGCCCTTTTCTTTCAAGCCCTTTAGCTAATTAATGACAGACTGGCCATGCCTTGTATACAACAATGTATTTGTAAGATACCAGCACACAGGTTTGACTTATTCAATCTGTATTTAACTTAATTTGAATCCCACTGAGATTAAGACTCCTCTTCAAGGGCAACCTGGCCAAGCAAGCAGCATTGAGATCAACCGAAGATGCAGACAAACAAAAATAAAAAGGCAGCAGTTGAGTCTCATAGGGCAAAGCTTTTAATCTTGACTAAAAAAAGATACATGACTCTGTCAAAAGATCCTTCATTGTAAGTTTAAACACTGAGAAAGCAGCTGCATATACAACAATAATGAAACCATCCACTGCTCCTCTGATGTTCCATTTCTTATATGCAGTGTAATTTGAAATGGAGCTTTCCGTCCAACAGGTTCCTTAAATTTATGGAATTCATTAGATTCAATATTTCCTATTAGACTTGCGTGGTATCAGTTAATGAAGTAGCTGGCTGGTGATATATCACGTCAATAACCATTGGCTTTTTAGGTTTCCACTGAGTTTATTTTCACTGCTCTCTGGGTTGTGATATTAATCGCATAATGATGCCTATGATTCAATGTGTTCAGTATCTTCCACTTTACACTGGAGATTGAAGTTTAAACTATGGCTCTTTCAGTTAGCCTAGGGAGAATAAGGAAATATGTTTCAAATTAATATTTTTATTGACATTTGTCACTGTATACAATATGATACAATACACCTTCATAGTCACTTTACACTGAAATTCATTTTGCGTTCCCGAGCAGCCCTGCTCTAAAAAAAGAAAAGGAAAATACAGAGTTAAACAAGTTTAACAATGACACATATAGTACAAAGATGAAGACCTATCATCAGCCATGACAACGAAACATGTTTCATGATAGCCTCGGATCCAGATCGTAATCGGCAGCACACTGATTTTGGTTTAGCAGCAGGATAGACTGATGTATAAAAAAGTTCTTAAGCCTGTTGTATCCAAACGAAGGGACTCTAAATTGCCTGTTAGACGGCAGAAGTTATTATTCAGAATTTAAAATACACATGGAGTCAGAAGAGATGCTGTTAGCAAGTCTGAGCATGCTCTTCTTGTGGGCTGTTTGAAAGGAGTGTGCAACAGTTTGAGCAATGATCTGGCACAAACTTTGAGTTGATTATATAATTTAGTTGTAACTTTAGCAGATAGGCTGCTGAGCCAGGCTGTGCTGCAGTACAGCATGCCACTCACTCAATCACTGAGTTAAACAAGGATCTAAGCCTAGGAAGAAAGTCAAGGCGCCGCTGTATCTTTTTACAAATATGCTCTGTGACTCCAAGGTATTTGTATGAAGATACTTAATTGTCACGGGGAGCACCTGCCATTCTGGAGAAAGGCCGAAGATTATTTCCTTTGACCCCCAGTGTGCAGTAGATGCTAGTTTACACTTCATTATAGCTGGAGATGTTTAAGCTGGTGAAACAGGGGTGTCAGGCTGTACGGATGGGGAGTTTAGTCCCTCGGTTGCTCTGGTGGGTGTGCGGAGGATGAAGCAGCACAGCTTCCAGCAGTTAATGGGATTATTTCTGTGTGCAACAATTTATGGTGATTGTATTCTATGGCAGCGCTCCTGGCAACATGACATTGTTGTTGTTAAACTAACTTTTATTTATTTGTTTCTGGGTTCATTTTAAATAGCTTTAGAATAGTCATGGTAATGAATGAATATAATACTAAGAATATGGAATACTTTTAACATGTCAGTCTAAACCATTCCCACTGTCAATTTTGATGCCCTGTCACCTTTAAGGTGAGCATTACATTCAGGCTAGTCTCGCTTTGCCAGACCCTCCTCCAAAGCACGCTGAAGGGGGGTCTGGCTACTCCACACAGTATTTGGGGATGGGAGGAAAACGTGTTCTGGTTTAATGGCATTTCTTTAAACCAATCAGAATGGTCATAGGCGGTGCTAAACTGAGCCGCTGCAAAATAGTAGTTAAGTAGGACCAGTTAACCATAGTCCTCATAAATCCACCAATTTTAAAATACCAACACAAAGAAAGCGAAAGGAAACGTAAAAGACATGCATCCGGCGGAATTTCCGGCAGCACCGGAGCAATCACGGAAGGTTATAGATAACATTCAGGCCAACTTAGTATTAAGTGTCACCAAATATAAATCTAAATTCAAATTTCTCCACATATGACTGAGGTATACCTGCCCCTGTTAAGGTTTATTATAAATGATTAATTACAATGACAAGGCAGACTGCCATATGGATCTTCTATTAACGCTGTGACAACTTCCAAAGAGGTGATTTAAGGGGTAATAATGATAGTAATGAAAGATTTTATTTAAAGAGCACTTTTCAAGATACTCAATGACATTGTAAAGTAAAAGTAATAAATGAATGAAATACAAGAAAGAACCTAAAAAACTCAAAACACGAGACAGGCACAAAGTATTAGAACTAACATTAAAGCATTGTTTATGTCATTTCTTGAACATAGATAGATTGGTGCAGTCATATATGTGTTTGTGAAGAGGGTTCCAGAAGAACAGGGTGGCTATGGGTCCTAGTCCAGTGTTTGGTCCCTGATGGTGGGGACAGGAGGTTGGCATCAGAGGACCAGAGGTTGTAGAAGGGAGTGTGGCAGTGGTGAAACGTTTGAATCCATTGTGTGACAGGAAGCAAGTCGAGTGGTTCTAGGACAGGGGTGATGTGGTCACAGGAGCGGGAATGAGTGTGCAGACGAGCAGTGTTTTGGATGTACTGGAGTTTATTAACAACTTTGGGTGATGTGCCATTAAGAATGCTATTGCAGTAGTCAAGTTTGAATTTGGTGAAGGCATGGATCAGAGTTTCAACAGCAGAGAATAAGATGGGATGGGCAGAGACAAGCTGTTTTTTAAGCAAAAAAAGGCAGTTTCAGTCATGAGATTTAATGTTGAAGGGTTGTTGAGAGAGTAGTGTCAAAGACAACTGTAAACGCCTCAAAGGTTACCAAAATATGTAACGATAATTAACTAGCCGCAAGAGGCACCAAAACATCCATCGTAAACATGTTAATTGGTACAACAGATGAAGTAGTGATTGCAGTCAACTTTGGGCTATAAAATAATTTAACTTCCATTAAATTCACCTCCAGGAACCAGCCATCAAAAAGGGCCATTTAATTTGCCAATTAATGAATTCAGTTTCAATTCTGGAGGTTGATGAGCTCTTGACTCGTCAACAGTGAGCGCACAAACTTCTTTTTAAATGCTACACACATAACTAATACTACTAAACTCAATATACAGTATGTACATATACATACATAATATATACACACGTACACAACGACAACGATGGTCCATTAAGTGCGAACAAAAAGGTACACTGTAATGCTAGAGCAGAAACTAGTGCTGTGTCACAGCATTGAGAATCACTGATCAAACTGACCAAATACACACATCGGCTCACAAACAATACTATATAAAAGCAGCACACATAATTATTAATCATGTGAAAACAGGCTGCACGGGAAAAACTAAACAAATTAAAGGCACTAAGGAATTTATAAGATTTTATTGATACCAATGGCGTTATTGATTCTGCTTATCGGTCGAAACCTTTATCGATTTCCTTATTAACTCACACAGACTGTGTGGAAAGGTTGGCCTACACAGGTTTCCAGCGTCAGTGCAATTGAGAGAGAGAGAGAGAGAGAGAGAGAGAGAGAGAGAGAGAAATTGTTTGATCATGAAGCCCAATGTTACTGTACAATGTGCTATTTTATGTTGTCATCTTTCTTTGTGAAAAGAAGCTCTGCTTAGGACTGTTTCTTCCTCTCCGCCATGACTCCTTCATTTCCAGTCGTGTCTAGATAGTAACCCCGGATTTGCCAAACTTGCAAGATGGTTAAGGTTAGGCATTGACCTTGAAGGTTAGGATAGGTTGTCGGGCAGCGAGATTGTTAAAGGCATTGATAGTTTGGGTTTGGCATATCTTATCTTAGGGATTTTAAAGTTCTCTAGCACACCTCTGTTGAAGTAAACATGCAATAACGAACATTCAGCCCTGTGAGAGCTGTCATTGGCGACAGTATCCAGCAAAAACTGCCCACGCTGTCACTACAATGAATCCAACTCTGCTGGTATCAGAGTAAGCTGCATCCATGCTTTAAACTTTATTGATCAATGGTCAGTGAGCACAACGTTGTGAATTTGTTGAAATTCTGCATTTAACCCATCCTAAAGAGCAAAGTGCAACTTGGGTTTAGTGCCTCTCGCTCGCTCGAGGACACTTTGACATGCGAACAGGAGGAGCTTAGGAATCAAACTGCCAACCTTGAAACTGAAGGATGACCGCTCTGCCTCCTGAGCCCCAACCTTTAATTTCAGTAAAGCAGTTGGTGAGGGTGGAGCAGGTTGCAATGGTTGTAGTGCACTTGTACAGCAGTACATCATCTTTGTAGCAGTGGAAGTTAGAACCATGATGTCGGATGATGTTACAATCAATTGTAGTAGTGACATTTGTAATCAGCCTTTCACATATTCACCATTAAAAAGCTGCATTGCATACTAACCTCCTGTGTATTAATTACTGTTGCAGCTGCATCTGTGTTCACTATGGGGACAGTTCTCTTTTGTTTTTGTTTTTGTTTGTTGTTGGACTTCTGTGCTAGTCATGGATTGTCTATAACGAACACCATGTTCGAACATAGGGATGCTCATAAGTGTACCTGGTACCAGAGCACCCTAGGCCGAAGGTCAATGATCGATTTCATAATCGTTTCATCTGATCTGAGGCCGTATGTTTTGGACACTCGGGTGAAGAGAGGGGCAGAGCTGTCAACCGATCACCATCTGGTGGTGAGTTGGGTCAGGGGGTGGGGGAAGACTCTGGACAGACCTGGTAAGCCCAAACGTGTAGTGCGGGTAAATTGGGAACGTCTGGAGGAGGCCCCTGTCCGACAGACTTTCAACTCACACCTCCGGGCGGAGCTTTTCGTGCATCCCTGTGGAGGCTGGGGCATTGAACCCGAGTGGACAATGTTCAAAGTTTCCATTGCTGAAGCTGCGGCGAGGAGCTGTGGTCTTAGGATCTTAGGTGCCTCAAGGGGCGGTAACCCACGAACACCGTGGTGGACACCAGTGGTCAGGGAAGCCGTCCGACTGAAGAAGGAGTCCTTCCGGGATATGTTATCTCGGAGGACTCCGGAGGCAGTTGCAGGGTACCGAAGGGCCGAAGGGCTGCAGCCTCTGCCGTGAAAGAGGCAAAGCAGCGGGTGTGGGAGAAGTTTGGAGAAGACATGGAGAAGGACTTTCGGTCGGCACCAAAGTGTTTCTGGAAAACTGTTCGCCACCTCAGGAGGGGAAGCGGGGAACCATCCAAGCTGTGTACAGTAAGGATGGGACACTGTTGACCTCCACTGAGGAGGTAATAGGGCGGTGGAGGGAGCACTTTGAGGAACTCCTGAATCCGACTAATACCCTCTATGTTAGAGGCAGAGCTGGAGGATAGCGGGGGATTGTCGCCGATTTCCCAGGCGGAAGTCACTGATGTAGTCAAACAACTACACAGTGGCAAAGCCCGGGATTGATGAGATCCGTCCAGAAATGCTCAAGGCTCTGGGTGTGGAGGGGTTGTCCTGGTTGACACGCCTCTTCAACATTGCATGGAAGTCTGGGGACGGTGCCAAAGGAGTGGCAGACTGGGGTGGTGGTTCCTCTTTAAAAAGGGGGACCAGAGGGTGTGTGCCAATTATAGGGGTATCACACTTCTCAGCCTCCCTGGTAAAGTCTACTCCAAGGTGCTGGAAAGGAGGGTTCGGCCGATAGTCGAACCTCGGGTTGAGGAGGAACAATGCGGATTCCGTCCTGGTCGTGGAACAACGGACCAGCTCTTCACTCTCGCAAGGATCCTGGAGGGAGCCTGGGAGTATGCCCAACCGGTCTACATGTGTTTTGTGGATTTGGAGAAGGCGTATGACCGGGTCCCCCGGGAGATACTGTGGGAGGTGCTGCGGGAGTATGGGGTGAGGGGGTCTCTACTCAGGGCCATCCAATCTCTGTATGACCAAAGTGAGAGCTGTGTCCGGGTTCTCGGTAGTAAGTCGGACTCGTTTCAGGTGAGGGTTGGCCTCCGCCAGGGCTGCGCTTTGTCACCAATCCTGTTTGTAATATTTATGGACAGGATATCGAGGCGTAGTCGGGGTGGGGAGGGGTTGCAGTTTGGTGGGCTGGGGATCTCATCGCTGCTCTTTGCAGATGATGTGGTCCTGATGGCATCATCATACTGGATCGGTTCGCAACCGAGTGTGAAGCGGTTGGGATGAGGATCAGCACCTCTAAATCGGAGGCCATGGTTCTCAGCAGGAAACCGATGGAATGCCTTCTCCAGGTAGGGAATGAGTCCTTACCCCAAGTGAAGGAGTTCAAGTACCTTGGGGTTTTGTTCGCGAGTGAGGGGACAATGGAGCGGGAGATTGGTCGGAGAATCGCGCAGCGGGTGCGGTATTGCATTCAATCTATCGCACCGCCAGACGAAAAAAGAGAGCTGAGCCAGAAGGCAAAGCTCTCGATCTACCGGTCAGTTTTCGTTCCTACCCTCACCTATGGTCATGAAGGCTGGGTCATGACCGAAAAGAACGAGATCCAGGGTACAAGCGGCGAAATGGGTTTCCTCAGGAGGGTGGCTGGCGTCTCCCTTAGAGATAGGGTGAGAAGCTCAGTCATCCGTGAGGAGCTCGGAGTAGAGCCGCTGCTCCTTTGCGTCGAAAGGAGCCAGTTGAGGTGGTTCGGGCATCTGGTAAGGATGCCCCCTGGGCGCCTCCCTAGGGAGGTGTTCCAGGCACGTCCAGCTGGGAGGAGGCCTCGGGGAAGACCCAGGACTAGGTGGAGGGATTATATCTCCAACCTGGCCTGGGAACGCCTCGGGATCCCCCAGTCGGAGCTGGTTAATGTTGCTCGGGAAAGGGAAGTTTGGGGTCCCCTGCTGGAGCTGCTCCCCCCGCGACCCGACACCGGATAAGCGGACGAAGATGGATGGATGGATGGATGGAGGACAACTTTATTTTTACTAAAGCTATATATTTGTATATATACAGTATGTTACATTCAGATTTAGAATTACATTCAGTGCATTTACTCTTGCCCTACTGTAACCATTCACCCTGTTTTAGTGAGACCCTGGATCCATATAAGGGCGGGGGGGATTAAAACACCACGTACAGAGTGTAATACATAACACATAAAATGCGACATGATGACAGACAGACAATAGAGGGAAGGGAGACGGGACGATATCAGAACTGACAAGACAGGACTGGACAGGACAGTTGACAAGGACGTATTATTAGAGATTGGAGGAATGATCTGTGATTCACATTGGGTGGTCACGGTTAGGGTGTTGAAAGGTGTTGGAAAAACATGTTATGCATTAGTGTGGATAGTGTGTGCCTATGTGTATGAGTAAAGTGGTAACTGCTGGGGCAACAAATAAAAAAAGGAAATAAAATAAATAAATGATATAAATAATGTAAAAGAAAAAGGGAGGGCGTGGTATTACAGAATGGAGGAGGGAGGTATATGTCTGGTAATGTGCACGGCTTGTAGTTATGCTTTTGTTGAATTTAGAAAAGTTAGAAATGGGGACACTGTTCTCTTGATGTTGGTCTATAACCACAGGTGTCAAACTCAAGGCCCGCGGGCCAAATCCGGCCCGTTGCAGATTTAAATCCGGCCCGTACATCAATTTGGGTTCACAATACATTTTGGCCCTCCTAGTTGTGCACCAAACCAAAAACACAGGAAAGTTTTTTAAACTGCAAATTAGCTGACATTCAAAGTAGAATTTGGGCAGATTTGCCGACTCTGAGACTCATAAATTCCCCCAGAAGAAGCAGCAGAGAGTTTTAATATTCAGGCTGAGAAACTGGTTGTTGTTAAAAAAAATGTAATCATTGTTTTTCTTGATTTGCTAAATTCTACGATGGCTAAGGAACTCTTTTGATGACTTTTGTAGGGCTTCATGTCAACAAAAATTCAACAAAAAGCAAAAAGTTTACAAAAAGGTGACTTAATGTCTGAGAAAGCCACAAAAAAGTCTGAACAAAAACAACAAAAATGAGGAAAAAAGCTACCAAAATGTAAAAAAAAAAAAGTGACATGCGGTAACAAAAGCACGTCAATAAACTCTCCATGTCTGGCCCTCGGTGGGATTCTGTCTTTTCAGTGTGGCCCTCTGGGAAAATGAGTTTGACACCCATGGTCTATAATTTAGAACATTGGGTGTGAAATGAGACAAGGACAACAGAATAAAGTGCTCTCTCCCAGCTTTAACAGTTCAGCTAATATGGACGTGAACATACTCAAACACTCGGAAAGTCCGCTGTTTAACCAGCTCTCTAGTCATTGTTTCTTTTCAGATCCTGTATTCACTGGAGTACAGAGCCAAAACAGTAGAAAATGTAACTCTCCGGGCCTTTCTGTGTGGAGTTTGCATGTTCTCCCCATGTTTGCGTGGGTTTCCTCTGAGTGATCCGGTTTCCCCAAACATCAAAAAACATGTACTAGTTTCTCCAGTCAGTGCCCTTGAACAAGGCACTGGCTCAGATCTGGAGTTGGTCCCCAGGCCCTGTAAATGGCTGCCACTGCTCCCTTGAGGGATGGGTTAAATGCAGAGAATGAATTTCGCTACATGTATGTGTATGCGACAATAAAGTACCTTTACCTATGCTCACCCGCGACTCTCAAATGGATGGTGATAAAACTACTGGCCACTGGTGTTTACTCTGTTACTACAACAGCTTTCTATCAGTAAGTGGACAGTTCATATAAGTGGGTTTGACTTTAAGGAGAAACTAAAGGGTGATCTAAAGTCAGCTTTGGTAGTACCTTTACAGGTCAGTGGTTGATGCTTTCCGAAACTACCACTAACTCACTTTCTATCTATCTATTTATACCTAGTTAAAAGATTGCCCTGGGTCTTCATGTTTTTGTTTGTGTGGTGCTTATGTGTCTAAATAATAATGTAGGCCTACTTGTAACTTGTAACTGCCAAGCTACCGTCAGTGGCTTAAAGGAACACGCCGACTTATTGGGACTTTGTCTTATTCACTGTAACCCCCAGAGTTAGACAAGTCCATACATACCCTTCTCATCTCCATGTGTGCTGTAAGGCTGTCTGACGGCTCCAGCGGCATCAGGCCAGCACAGAACATGCAGGTGAATGGTTCCAGTAATCCTACTGCTCCGAATAAGTGACAAAATAACTCCAACATGTTCCTATTTACATGTTGTGATTTGTAGAGTCACAGCGTGTACAAAAAAACAACGTAACTATATTCTCAGACAGGCTTGCTGCAAAGCAAATCATTACGCCCAAGTACTATATTCTTCCGCCTGAGAATATAGTTCCCGGTTTGTTTACGGTCAGAAGATGGCTATGTCTCATGTTACACAGTTTTTTGTACACGCTGTGCCTATACAAATCACAACATGTAAATAGGAACATGTTGGAGTTATTTTGTCACTTATTCGGAGCAGTAGGATTACTGGAACCATTCATCTGCATGTTCTGTGCTGGCCTGATGCCGCTGGAGCCGTCAGACAGCATTACAGCACACACGGAGATGAGAAGGGTATGTATGGACTTGTCTAACTCTGGGGGTTACGGTAAATAAGACAAAGTCCCAATAAGTCGGCGTGTTCCTTTAACACTTACTTCGTAGTAGCATTCCTTTACATTTAATCTTTGCTGCAAGGCTTTCATTGTGATGAACAACACAGAAACATTTTCTAGAAGAATGTCACTGATCTAGACCAGTCTTTAATTATTAAATGTACTCTAGTGTTATGAAATATGATACTAAATGTAGTGAGGTGGTTCATTAGGCCATGATCCAAAGTTATCATAGTGTTCTAGCGTTATCTGGTTGAGTGTGCTGCTGGTAATTCTTTTTTTTGTTTAAGTAAACTTAGGGCTGGGCAATATATCGATATTATATCGATATCGTGATATGAGATTGGATATCGTCTCAGATTTTGGATATCGTAATATCGTGATATGACACAAGTGTTATCTGTCCCTGGTTTTAATGGCTGGATTACAGTAAAGTGATGTAATTTTTTTAATTTACCAGACTAGTTTTTTTATTATTTGCCTTTACGCACTTAGTTATTATATACACATTACTGATGATTATTTATAAAAAATGTCATTGTGTAAATATTTTTTTGCAAGCACAAATTGTCAACCCTACAATATCGCCGCAATATCGATATTCAACAATATTGTGATATTAGATTTCTTCCCTATCTCCCAGCTCTAATTAAACTGTATGTGTAAAGAGCTGGATGATTGAAGACTCAATTCCATGGCCACATGCAAGTGTCAAACTGTGCAACAGCAATACAGTTTCAAAGACTGATGACAAATTGGAAAAAGAAATAAAAGCTTGAACGGAAATGCAGAACGTTCCGAAAGTGACTGTGTGTATCAAAGCCGTCACCACTAGTACTGCACTGGTGTCATATTCACCGTTGTTGAATCAGTAAAATGGTAGTTAATGGGTTCAGTGTCAGAGAATGACAGTTTTGTGGCAGTTTTGAGCTGCCAGATCAAAGGTTTTCAGTTTTTGCCTTTGGGATCTCCTGTTCCAAATGTTGATTTCTGAGACAACACTGTGTTGTCAGTTCCAGTTTCACATCCTGGCATGAACTATCATCCGCCATTCTTCCTTATATCTCAGTATGCTTTAATGATGCAGCATGTGTGTTGCAGTCATGTTACTTTGAACTCCATCTCAAAGTTTTGCCCAGCCAAAATAAGGACCTTTATTCATTAAAAGGATATTTCGCTGATTTCAATCCAGCTCTGTGTCATGGCAGTGTGAGCATCGTGTTTAGATCAACACTCAACGGTGTGTGACAATCCTTCATGGATTAATTATACCGTCATTTTAGTTTTTTGTTATTTCTAAGATTTCAAGCACAGGTTTTTGCCTCTCAGATTAACTTCCACCAACATCCAACTGGTACTGCATCTAACTGTGTGTGTAACAAGTACTCTACATATTGTCCCACATACATACATTGTATAATACATACTGTAGTATGATCAATGTAGACGTGGGTGCGTAAATGCCCACCAATGTAAGTGCCACCACTTCACATACAGAGAAAAACATTTTTTGCAAAAAGAGCGGGCTGACCAGTGTGGTGCAGGATTAAACAACATAGAGCAATGTTCTGCCTGTATCAGTTGCTGCTGTGAGAGTAAGGTTGGCCCAGCCCACTGGGACAAATAAATCACAGAATCACATTTGATTTGTTTGAACATGAGTCATCAGGCATTGACTGGAACATGCCTGCTCTGAGATTAAACAGGAGAAAACAATATTGTACAAGTATTGTTGTTTTTTGGATTGGGGTTAGTAAGAAACAGCTGCTGCATTTCTAAAACTACATTTATTTTACTCCCCCCTCCCTGGAAAGACATTACTTTACTGTATGACTTGTTAATGAAGAGAGCTGCAGCTCTTACTTAAGGATACTGAATCTGAACTGTAAGTGCCCCCATGCGGCAAGTTAGGTGTATTGCATAAAGTGCAGTGCATATTAGACTGGTTTCAATTCACCTTCAGTTCATAGGTTCTTTGTCACATTCAGGGGATTCTTCTTATACAACTGATGCATACTATTGCATATACATTGTGTTGTTAATGTGGCCAAATATATATATATACAGTAAAGTTTGGACACACCTTCTCATTCAATGTGTTTCTTTATTTTCATGACTATTTACATTGTAGATTATCACTGAAGGCATCAAAACTATGAATGAACACGTGGAATTATGTACTTAACAAAAAAGTGTGAAATAACTGAAAACATGTCTTATATTTTAGATTCTTCAAAGTAGCCACCCTTTGCTTTTTTTGATAACTCTGCAAACCCTTGGTGTTCTCTCAATGAGCTTCATGAGGTAGTCACCTGAAATGGTTTTACCTTCACAGGTGTGCCTTGTCAGGGTTAATTAGTGGAATTTTTTCCCTTATTGATAAAAAAGCAAAGGGTGGCTACTTTGAAGAATCTAAAATATAAGACATGTTTTCAGTTATTTCACACTTTTTTGTTAAGTACTTAATTCCATATGTTCATTCATAGTTTTGATGCCTTAAGTGAGAATCTACAATGTAAATAGTCATAAAAATAAAAGGAAACGCATTTGAATGAGAAAGTGTGTCCAAACTTTTGGTCTGTACTGTATATATATCTGTCTGATGAGAGCAATTGCTTGGATGTCACTGAATCACTTTGTCTTTTAATCAATGTAATTGCACATGGATTTTACACTTGTACCATGTATAATATATATTTTAATGTCAGGTGAAAGTCATCATACCTCCACATAACCATTGTTTTTGGCACCCCTGCATTTACTTGCAATGTTATGTTATAAAGTATCTCTCCACATTTTGATTTAAAATGTCCTGTAAAAAATCCTCCAGCTACCAGGAGTCCTAACAGGTTAATTATGCTTTTGTAAATATCCTGTAAACTTACTCCAGGAATGAAAAACAGGCCACATGTTGATGGCACAGGAGGGAAAACTGGTCCATTAATGCATCAAGAGTTCTCCTCCTCGGTGCCGACAAGATTGTGTTCCTTAGCGACAAATGCCTGAGTGGCTGACAGCTGTTCAGTCAAGTGGCACCGGCACACTAAATGACTTGTCAGATTTTGATTGGCTCATCCCAAGTTTGTGTCAAGGGTCAAATGCTATCTGAGTGGAGTGACAATGAAACTCTCTCACACACACACACACACACACACACACACACACACACACACACACACACACACACACACACACACACACATAAATAACACAGCTGATTGGACTGTGAAGCATGACATCTAGGAGAACGTACTACATGTTAAACAACCACAGAGAGCACATCAAGTAATATTATGTAACAATTATTTACAGAACGTTGCAAGTAGACTTTGCTGCAAATGTGACAACAGCAAACTCATAAGCTACTTTGAGATGCCGTCTGTGCCTCAGATATGAGTAATGAGGCTTTGTTTAATGCTGATGGGCTTTAGAAACACTCCGCCCTTGTTGTCTGTTGCTGTCATATAATTACAACAGTGTGTCTGATCTTAAATTTACATTTCTGAAGTGTCTCCACATAATATCATGTGTTTGTCATGACTTGAGTGTTCAGTGTAGTTATTGTATATTTGGCTGTTTGGTTGCTTTGGACATCACATGTTATCTGCATGTTAATGAGTCAAATGGTTCCTGAACCTACCACAGTGTTGTGGTGATTGGAAATAGTAATACTTTGTTATGTACTCAGGTGTGCACCTTCAGTTAGAAACTAGGGTGATATTTATTAAGAATGTGCAGCTCTTTTTTGGGCACTAAACAATGAAATTGCATTTGTCTTTATTTACTAAAAGACCACAGATACAATTGAAGAATAGAAGCACAGCTAAAAATTGCCTGTTTGGTCTCATGCAATATGTGTTTTAAGGCGTTCAGAGGAGCAAAGCAGAATGAAAATTTATATAAATAGCTGCTCCACCTGATTTATTACTGCTGACTGACCACTGCAGCAGAGGAAACTGTGTCTGAAATTGAATGTCTGGGAAAAGCAGGTGTGCAGTCTGCTTCATTATTCTGTCAGGGAGAGAGACTATAGCCTCTCAAGGAAAAGAGCGATGGAATGTCTTAATGGTTCAGACAATCAAAACCTTTCGTGGAAACAGTCAAAGATATTGTAGCAAATGAAAAAAATGCATCATAAAGTTACGTTACAGCAGCTGTCCTCCGTTCAGTGCCACAACACAAGAAACGAGCTAGGATGTGACATCCTGTTATTCGGCACATGTTTTACCTTTGATCCCTCAGTAGCCTCCTGCTAAAATATCGTCTGTTAATGGCTCACAGCAGCTCCTGTCCACTGCCATATGATTGAAGGAGTCTGTAATACTTATTAATTAGGCCTGTTGTATGGTGTTTTTTTAATCTTTTTACAGAAGTAATGCAGTCAACAGTCACAGTAACTGCAATTTTTAAAAATATAGCTTGAAAATGAAGTTAAACCAGATTTTTTGTTTGCCTTTGCTTACATGACTGTTGCACTGTACTGTTTATGCTCATATCAAATGGGACCTGACGTAGCCCAAGCTCTCTCAGAAGCCAAAAATATAACTCAATTTAAAAAAAAAACTAAAAAACTCAAGAAAAGCAAATTTAAACAGAAGAGTAGCTTCTCAGAGAACTGCATTACTGTGTCACTAGTCTCGCTTTGCCAGACCCTCCACATGCTACGGAGCGGAGGAGGGTCTGGCTAGTCCACACAGCATCCCTGGATGGGAGAAAATCATGCTCTGGTTTATTGGCATTTCTTTAAACCAATCACAATCGTCTTGGACAGCGCCAAGCTCCGCACGTCGCTATCGTGCGACAAAAAACTCTGATTGGACAGATAGTCTAGCTAGTGTCCCTGCAGAGATCTGAGGAGCAGTTAACCATAGTCCTCAGAAATCTACCAGAGTTTAGAAAGAGGAAGGTAACGGACAAAAGACATGCATCCGGCGGAATTTCCTGCAGCACCGGAGCAATCCCGGATGTGAAACGTCAAGGATATAGACTACTGTGTCAGAGTCTATCACATAGCTGGTAAACAGTTTAGTGCTGTCTTTGCTGCTAGTAGTCATTTCTTAAAGTTGTAATCTTATAAGGAAGTGATTGTACAAGTGATCATACTGTATGTGTGAGAGGATTTTAAGATAGTAATACTTGCTCACACACACAAGTGCTGGGTCTACTAGATGGGCTGAGTTAATATCTATTTGAAGAAAACCTGCTGAATCAATGAGAGCAGAAGAAAGGTCTGAGTGAGGGGAAGTGACAACATCAAGATCAATATTCGGTAAAAATCATAGATTATGGTGTCAGTTTTGTGGGCTTTATCTTTTGGAGAGGCAGGGATTCAAATGTGACAGTATTATAGGACTCACTTTGTTTGTTGTAGTGTATAACACACCTGTTATGTGTCGATAGCACCAATTCATGGAGAGAGGAGGATTAGCAGTGTAAACAACAGACTGCTGCATGAGTCACTAAAAGAGCTCCTGACTCTACACTGGCATGTTTGTAATGTAAGAGATGAATAAATAAATATATTTCTGAACTTGTTACACACACTATAAATACAAACACACCACAACATGAAGGCACAACTACATGCCTGCTCTGAACATCAACTGTTTATAAAGATGGACGAGGCGTCTCCACTTCCTCCCCCTGTGAATCCAAAATATCGCAGATACGGGCGCTGCCATCTTGTAGTTTTCTGCGCTGTAGTGATAGGGCGCTGGAGCCGCGGTATCCCGCCCATACGCCAGGTCACCCATCTGTAAGTCCATCACAGCTGTCAATCATGCTTTTATAGCATCCAATAAGTAATAAAAGCCATCTTATCAGGAAAATGAACACCTCAACAAACCTTAGCGTGATGACAACTACCTAAAATGACAGAAACCATCTTTGGGAAAAATGTATTTGATTGGTACTTTGATTTATTTTGTTTGTCCCATGCTAACACTCGCTGCATCTCATGTTGCTTGAATTGCCCCCTATAGTCCTCCACTTGACTCCCTTCCTCACATCTTAGTCCCTCCCACCGAGGAGGCACGGGAGAGACGCGAGGAAATCATCGGAGGAGAGAGGAGACGTTCTTTCCTCTGAAGCGTCACATGAATCTGTCAGCTGTATGGGCGGAGTTAGTAACTCCTTCAGCTGCACGGCTTCCAGGAAGGCTGCTCTCTGTATCCTCACCTATATCTCCTCCATGATCCCTCCTCACCTATAGCTCCTCCATGATCCCTCCTCACCTATAGCTCCTCCATGATCCCTCCTCCATGATCCCTCCTCACCTATAGCTCCTCCATGATCCCTCCTCACCTATAGCTCCTCCATGATCCCTCCTCCATGATCCCTCCTCACCTATAGCTCCTCCATGATCCCTCCTCACCTATAGCTCCTCCATGATCCCTCCTCCATGATCCCTCCTCACCTATAGCTCCTCCATGATCCCTCCTCCATGATCCCTCCTCACCTATAGCTCCTCCATGATCCCTCCTCACCTATAGCTCCTCCATGATCCCTCCTCACCTATAGCTCCTCCATGATCCCTCCTCACCTATAGCTCCTCCATGATCTCTCCTCACCTATAGCTCCTCACCTATAGCTCCTCCATGATCCCTCCTCACCTATAGCTCCTCCATGATCCCTCCCCTCACCTATAGCTTCTCCATGATCCCTCCTCACCTATAGCTCCTCACCTATAGCTCCTCCATGATCCCTCTTCACCTATAGCTCCTCCATGATCCCTCCTCACCTATAGCTCCTCACCTATAGCTCCTTCATGATCCCTCCTCACCTATAGCTCCTCACCTATAGCTCCTCCATGATCCCTCCTCTTATAGCTCCTCCATGATCCCTCCTCTCCTATAGCTCCTCCATGATCCCTCCTCACCTATGGCTCCTCAATGATCCCTCCTCACCTATAGCTCCTCCATGATCCCTCCTCACCTATAGCTCCTCCATGATCCCTCCTCAATGATCCCTCCTCTGGCCAGAAATAAGAGCTTTGAGACAGCCTTCACCGAGGAGGGACAGAACAACTTCCGGTTCAGCTGAGGACTGAGGAGTCGAGGAGCTATCAGATAAGGGCCGTGAGATGCAGCTTATGACCTATACTGCAGCCAGCCACCAGGGGGCGATCCAGAGGTTTTGGCTTCACTTCTGTAGTTTATGCATCTACCCCTGGCCCTGAATCCCAAAATCCACCAGCTAGTTATCTTTGTATCTTGCTATCTTTATTCCTTGTGTTTCTTAGGAATAACCCCAGCCTTGTATAGTATGAATGTGATATCATGAGCTCCATATTTTAGTTTTGGTCTCCAGTTGGGAGGCAACATTATCTAATATTCCCATACAGCATACGGTGATGAGATCTAGTTTAAATTGCGTGTTTTCTGTCATTATGACCAGTAATATTTTTATTTCAGGAGGGAACCAATTTAAGTAACAGTCCTTCATGACAAAATGACCCTAAGTACTGTGTGTTGATCTTCAGAGCTCATTTCTTAAATTCAATTTCTGGCTTGTTTTTTTTAGAAAGCTTTGATTTCCATCTGGTATGACTCTCCCAAATCCCTCAAATTCAATGAGACAGGAGAGGAGTGGGGGAGCATGATGATGATGATGATGATGATGATTGTTTCAGGATGTACTGTACATGTTCCTGATAAATGTCAATATAGGTCATGGATCCTAAAGTGCATATAAACCCCTTACATTACATGTTTCTGTAATGTCTGATACTTAATTATATAATCTAAAGGTCATGTTGTGTCTTGACAGTTGGTTAAGACTCAGCCTCTAACACTCACCATCCTTCGTCATCAAATGAGAGTGGGCTCAAGAGCACAGCAATGCAGGAAAAATACAACATGTTATAATGAAAGTAGACACGTGTGCAAACCTGAAAACACATGGAAGAGTGAATGGGGGGGGGTGTCAGAAATGGCAACTGAGCTGAGAGTTCCGTGTTTGTTGATGTGCTTTTTTTTCTAACTGACCAACCATCTATCCATCCATGCCCCCTGCTGCCCACACACACACTCTTCATCGCCTGTTACAATATCACACACACACACACACACACACACACACACACAAAAACACACACAGTCAGACTGCCCACTGATGCTCTCTCTCCTACGAGGGCATGCTGTTCGCTGCCTCAGTCAGCTCCGATGAGGTATTATTCTCCATCACTGACTGTCGCCTCTGGAAGATAGAATGGATAATGATAACACCCACACACATGCTAAAGCATGACATAACACACTGTTTGGTATAGCTAAACCTCTTTTATATCACAGCGTGGAATGCTGTCATGGTGACATCATGACATCATCTCCACATGACAATTCAGAATATACATAGTATGTGCATTTTCTGCAGCATGCAGTTTCTGAATAGATTGAGTTAGCATGATTCCAGTAAATGTAATGCCAAGTAACACATTTCACTGTGCTCTTCAGGTGTGAGATTAGGTTCAGGGTTTGGATCAATGTAAGGATCAGCGGCTTGTGGGATTGGTTACACTTTTGCCCTCTACCTGTTTGATTTAGTTTTTTTTTTCTGAAAAACCGAAGATCTATAGAGAAAGGAAGAACAAAGTATTGCACATTTAAAAGTTGAAAAGCCTTTTGTTGAAGGTGGCTGATATTGTATTAGCTCCCCCAGACTTAAGAAGGCACAGTGCCATACATGTATCTCTTTAATTCAAGTTGTTTCTTTGCCTCATTAGCAACTACTGTAGTTACCTATAAATCCACATCCAACAGACACCTGTGTCCACCTGATGCCAGTAGGTCCAACATTCATCCTCAATTTAGCTGTTTTTGGTCTCCACCAGTTACTGAGGGAAATATCTCTCCGTCTGTCTGCTGTTTGGAGCTGGGCAGGTAGCAGATAGTGGGTTTATCAGAGCTTTTACTGAAAACAGCTGTCTGCTGCTGCAGGATGTTCAGCTGCTGACAGTTGAGTTTGCAGGCTGTAAACGAAAACCGTGAGCTAAAAGAGGCTAAAAAGCTCAGTAGATCTGAATGGGAACTGCAGAGCTGGGAAATAATTCTCAGTGGGTTTGTCACATTTCTTTAAACCAATCACAGTCGTCTTGGGCGGTGGCGGTTATCAGGCTTTATCCTGGAAATGTACTTCAGTTGATCCAGACTAGTTTGTCACTAAAATAACACCTTTCACATTACACATTGTTATTGATCCATTTTTAATATAAAAATATTAATTTCTGTTTTAAGTTCAGAACTGGTCCCACAAAGCTTTGTTTCCCAAAACCAAAACGCTTCAATAGGAAATAATTCTTAACTTCTTTTCTTTGAGCCATCAGATGCAGCCACTACCACAGTAGCAGCCTAAGGATTTGTAGTTCAAACTCCCAGGGGCCTCCAATTCCCAGCAGCGCTGACCATTAATTGTTTTTAGAGGAGCGGATGCTGTCAAGCAGCACAGTTGAGTCATTTATTGACAGAGGGCTGGCAACCAATGCATCTCTCTCTCTCTCTCTCTCTCTCTCTCTCTCTCTCTCTCTCTCTCTCTCTCTCCTGCTCTTCTGCTCTTATCTGCCTCTTTCCTTCCAATCACTTTCTTATTCATCTCCCTCTTTCTCCCCCTCTCTCACCCCATTCCTCCCTCCCTCAGCTCTCCTCCCTCCCCCTCACTCTTTCACTTGTATCCTGTATCTCTCTCTATCCCTCTCTTCCCTCTTCCTCCCTCCCCTTTCTCTTTCTCTCTCTTTTATCGTTCATTCACTCCAGAAGCTGACACACACACACACACAGTCCAGTTACAGCAGGCAGCCAATCGGTTCATTCATCACTCATTTTGCCAGAGCGAAGCGACTCATACATCAGGCAGGACCGCGTCTTGTGTTTGATGACTGTACCAGTAAACCCACAGAAGAGGAACAAAAAGAAGCACAAGACAAAGTGTTGAAGTAAGCAGAGATTAGTGTCGTGTGGTGGAAGCATGACTGCTTACCTGAGCAAACAGCAGAGTTGTTATGCGGACTTGGATGGAAGGGGGGGCTGTGGGGAGGTGCCGTGTTCCTTCAGCTGGCATCATCAGCATCCCAACAGTCACCAGCAGCAGCACCCGTGCCAGCGGTACCATTACAGATCGGTCCCAGGCGGTGCTACCCTTCCCCGTAGGGTGGGCCGGATGGCAACCTGGCATCTGGACAGCACGTCCTCCAGAAGCCCCAGCCGCTTGGCGGCAGTAAGAGCCAAGGGGGGGAGCTGCGACCTGTGGCCCCCTGAGTGTAGTTGCGGCCAGAGCTGGCAGGAGCCCTATCAGGTAAAACTGTGCTTCTATCAGAGCTATTATCAGCCGATGTGTCCATGAGGACCAGCAGGCTGCTGGACAGATGTGGACACTGTGTGATTTCTGTGGTCTAATGTAAAGAAGAATTATGGTAAATTATGACGTGGGAGATGCCAGACCTTCCTGTTCAGGCGTGTAAAGAAGCTACTATAGACTATAGTTTTATTGACTTGATAACCCCAATGATGGTCTCATATTTTTTCTTCCTGTAGCCTTCAAGCTAGGCTTCCATACAGTGGCTTTCAAATCATGTCCAGACATCAGTTGAGAGAGAGCTTTTGTGTGTAGCACTGTTTGTGTTCATCAGTGACATTTCAGAGAGCCTTAACCATACTTCACTGTGGCTGATTTAAAAGGCACCTCAAAGTGTGCCTCTTATTTCGAATTTTTTATTTCACATCATTCAGTCAAGAATAATTAAGGGTTTGGACAATAAAATTAAAACACCACATGTGTAACTAGCGATTTCACACCTATAGTTCGGTAGACTCGGTGAGATTTGTGAATTTGCTATATTGTTGCATTTTTTATATGGTTCAGTTGGCGTTCACACTACACTTTTTACTGGACAGAATATCTGAGTGAAACTCCCCGACACTTCCTTCCTCAGAAATGGAGCAACACCAAATATACGTCTTGGGTTTTCTGGTTGTGCTTTAGTTTTTCTAATATTTTAGAAGAAAAACATGAGCAGCTGACAGACGGCGAGGGAAGGAGAGATGATGATATGTTGTCACACAGACGACCAGTAATGTGTTGTCATAATAGGTTATGGATTGGAAAGTTATCGTCCCTTAAACCACGCATGCATCCGTAAATTGTGTGCAAGGTTGAAAATGCGGGCTAGTAATATATGCACGTTTTTTGCTTCACTTCCTATATTTGGGTCGGATTGTGTTCTTACCTACAATGAACCAAACTTTTCTGTACCTGGGGTCTCATTTATAAAACTGCGTAGGATCCTTACTAAAAGTGTGCCTAAAAGCCCAAAATGGTGTACGCCAAAAAAAATTCAGATTTATAAAACTGTGCGTACGCACATCTGTAAGCAATGTCCCCTTTTTAAATCACAGATTACCCACAAGTGTGCGTAGGTGAATCAGCCTCTTATCCCGCCCTGTACACGCCCATTTTTAACCATAAATAGTCAATGCAAAGCACCTCGTGAATGCTGATCAGTATATTAATGTCCCTGGCAGTTGTTCTTTCGTTACACTGAATCATGACAACTGGCGGAGAAAAAGCAAAAAACTTCTCAGACGTTCAGGAATTGCTGCAAATTGAATTATAATTTTGGCCTGTTCTTGCACAGTGTATGGAACCCTGATGTATAGACTACCTATATTATTAATACTGTCCAAAACGGCAGGCATTACGGCACTCAGGGACAGCTTTGATATACCAGACCTAGCCTATATGATAAGATTTAACAGAACTATATATTATATCCAAACAAGCATTAATGATAAAGTTGAAGATTATATATAATATTTATTAAAAAAAACACTTAGCTGTCTGACATTTCCCTCTGGAAACAGCCAGTTTCCCCCAGAGTGGCGAGGACCTGTATTTGGACAGGGATGGCACGTTGCCCAATTCAGTACATAGATCCAAGCTCAGCTTTAGGGAATCTAAATCGGCATATTAGCCAGTCATCGTCATGGTCCCTGAAGTCTCTTTCTCTCCTTATTCTTCCATTAGCGTAGTCCTCCTGCAGTGCCATCATGCAGCATTACGCACAGGTTCACCGCAGTATTTATATGTTTACAACAATTTGTGATTGTTAACACCTTGCCAAATCACAGCATCAACTAGTGGTACCCCCCCCACCCCGAGATACAATTTGAAGACAAAATAAAGTGTAATAGGCAAACACACTTTTCTTCATGCAGGTTTTGTCATTAACAGTATTAAAGATCGGCCTGATAACGAGGACATTAAGGGTAACGATTGCGCCAGAGCTTAACGGCTGTATTTCCAGACTTTGACATTTGATGATATATGCACAGTATTAAAGAAAGATATTTAGTTATTTACACCGCAGTTATCTAATGCTAGGGTATTCGATGCTATCCTGTAATCCATGCAGTTGGGCCATCTCCTCCTCCTGCGCTCCATGGCGGGCAATGTGACGGTGAGTCAGCGCCGATTAAATATTAAGAACACATTTTTATTTAAGATTTGAGTTGGAGGTGTTTATGGAACAGTTATCACTCAGTACAAGCGCAAATAACACTGCTGCATTTAATCTTCATGGTAACGTGGATGATATGGAGCGAAAAAATGTGCGTCAGGCATCAATACTTGAAAATATTAGGAGTACGGGGCGGCCTCTAGCTCAGTAAGAGCGTTCGGCCCATGTTGGCTGAGTCCTGGTAGCAGGGCGGGTTCGAGTCCGACCTGCTGCCCTTTGCTGTGTGTCATCCCCCATCTCTCTGTCACTATAATAAAGGGAAAAGCCTCAAAATAATCTTAAAAAAAAGAAAATATTACGAGTAATCGTTATTCCCACATTTACTTTCTGCAATCTGACTTCAGGTCACCACATCACCATCTGTGTCGGCAATTCCCATTGTCTCCAAAATGTGCGTAAGCATGGGTCTGAGTTTGCGTGGAGGACCGCACATTCTCCCGTCAAATTAGTTTTTTATAAATCACAACCTTTGCGTGGGAAGTTTTCAGCCCCGTTTTGTGCGTACACCACATTTATAAATGAGACCCCAGAGCTCCAATGAGCTTTCACACCGCCTCAAACCAACCGGACTACCCGACGAAGCGCTCCAGGGTTCGGTTAAAACAGACCACCTTGCCTTGGTGTGAAAGCAACTTAAGGGGGCTTTCATACCTGCCTCATTTAGTTTGGTTGAATTGCACTAGAGTTGTTTTCCTCCTTGGTGCGGTTCACTTGGGCACGTGGGAATGCAGCAGTCACACTCGGGTGCACACCAAATGTGGACCAAACAAGCATACCGAGACCTCCTTATTGAGGTGGTCATGGTACGCTTTTAAACGAACTCTGGAGCGGTTCGTTTGTGGTGAGAACGTGATCCGACCTCAAACCGCCTCAACTGTGTGTACCCAAGTCTTAGCTGAATGGCTCATGTAGTCAGATCTGCTTTGCAATCTGCGATACGGCAGAGGAGCAAACTGAAATGAAAAAAGCTCCATGAAATGAGCTGGTTTGACCATGGAGATGCAAGAAATATGCACTAGTCCAGAACACAGGACCTTCTTCCTGTATTTACTTGCTCCCGCCCCAGACACATCTGACCAATAAGCGCTGGAAGTGATGCATTTTGGTTCGCTTGGAATTTTCTAGGTGTAAAACAACCGAACCAAGGTAAAAAAAAAAAAAAAAACTCTTCAAATGATTCGTACCAAAGTTTTGTTTCCAAGGGAAACAACATGGACAGCCATTTCAGATGTGGTTAGGAATTCCAATGAGCAACCTATGGTTTTTGTCCCAGGTAGGCTTAACATGACGTGTACGCTTGTCGTCATTTAGCGTGCAGCCGCTCAGGGCCAGGGCAGGTCACGTCACATCAGCTACTAGCCAAAAAGCCAAACAAAGTGACGAAGAGAGGAATAATTTCAACAGCTGGAAGTATTGTTATTATATAAAGGCTTTGATCCATCCAACATTTAGTCTCGCATTGCCAGACCTTCCTCCACAGCGCTGCAGAGGAGGGTCATGCTAGTCCAAACAGCATTCCGGGATGCGAGAAAAACATGCTCTTTATTGGTATTTCTTTAAACCAATCACAATTATCTTGGGCAGTGCTCAGCGCCGGACGGAGCCACGGTGCCTCTGCTAAATAGCCTCGGGAAGGAACTTGTTTTGGTGGAACATGTGTACGTTCAAAAGTAGTTTTAGTCGTGCAACAGAAAACTCCGATTGGACAGATAGTCTAGCTAGCTTTCTGGATTTACCCTGCAGAGATCTGAGGAGCAGTTAACCATAGTCCTCACAAATCCACCGGAGGTTAGAACGCCAACACAAAGACAGAGGAAGGTAACGGACATCCGTCCAAATAGAGGAATATCGGCAGAATTTTCGGCGGCGCCGGAGCAATCTCAGAAGTGGAACGTTGTAGATATAGACTATTCAACATGCCCGTATGAGTAGAGCAGCGTCCCTCGTCTCTCACACCTTGTGCACACAGGCAGAGTTACTATGGTGATGAGAATCAGCGTCGCCAGGTCTTTTTCATGATGTAAGCCTATGTGAAACTCGATAAAAAACTCAATATATGTAAGTGTGCGAAAGTCTTTGTGACATACAGTTACAGCCTGAATACAGAATGTTTGAAGTCCTGCAGTTTGGCTGATTGTTAACTCCTCCTGTAAGGTTCATTATTCTTCCAATAAATTAGAATGAGTTCTAAAGCAGCTGGGGAGCCCAAGGGTAATTAGTAATATAACAAGTAGCGTAATAAATTACTTTAGCTAATAAGTAAAGTAATATTATTACTTTTTTAAGGAGTAATAAGTAAAGAGTAACATATTACACTTCCTGAATAACTTGCCAAACACTGTCAGGGACGAAATCGTAGGTGCATCAGTCACAAAACCTGCAATATTAAAACTTGCAATTTGAACAGTCTTGGCAACGCTACAATGCCCTGTGTGCCAAACATACGGTGGGTACGGAAAGTATTCAGACCCCTTTAAATGTTTCACTCTTTGTTTCATTGCAGCCATTTGCTAAAATCAAAAAAGTTCATTTTATTTCTCATTAATGTACACTCAGCACCCCATCTTGACAGAAAAAAAAACATATGTAGAAATTTTTGCAAATTTATTAAAAAAGAAATATCACATGGTCATAAGTATTCAGACCCTTTGCTTAGTATTGAGTAGAAGCACCCTTTTGAGCTAGTACAGCCATGAGTCTTCTTGGGAATGATGCAACAAGTTTTTCACACCTGGACTTGGGGATCCTCTGCCATTCTTCCTTGCAGATCCTCTCCAGTTCTGTCAGGTTGGATGGTAAACATTGGTGGACAGCCATTTTCAGGTCTCTCCAGAGATGCTCAATTGGGTTTAGGTCAGGGCTCTGGCTGGGCCAGTCAAGAATGGTCACAGAGTTGTTCCGAAGCCACTCCTTTGTTATTTTAGCTGTGTGCTTAGGGTCATTGGCCCTCATTTATCAACCTAACGTAGAAACCAGCGCAGATATGAGCGCAGAAATTGTCTTACGACAGGCTTCATGTGGGATTCATGAAACGTTCGTATCACACCAATCAGAGCGTAAGAATGGTCGTACATTGATAAATACGGCGGCTGGAAACAATTGTAATTTAAATATCACGCCCCAATATATTCTGGGTTTTGAGGCCTCGCCCCTACAATTCACGACATGGCGAGACGTAATCCGGCTGAGAAGCGGAACTTTTCAGAGGTGGAGATTGAAACCCTGATATCTCTGGTTCATTTGCACTAACGTGTGTACTATTTGGCCAGCCTGAAAACTGGTATTAAAGGCTGTAGAAAGAATGCGGAATGGAAAGAGATCACTGATGCGGTCAACAGTGTTGCCGTAGTAAATCGGACTCCAGCTGAAGTTTAGCCTATTTAATTTATACATCCTTGACGCATTTTCTATAGTCCTAATAGTAATATACAGGTTTATTGCAATCTCTTAGGCCTACATGGTGTACCTATATTTAAATAAACACACGGTAGCGGAGTTTATGCAGTGTTATTTTACTTGTGTTTTTTTTCATGAGACAGAACGAGACAGCAGCTGAGGGAGAGCGCGTGTCCTCTGCCCCCCCGTGCTGGACCCTGTCTCCTGACAGCAGAGGGGCTGGGAAAACAAGCCGAAATAACTCGGTCAATGGCAGAAATAAATCGTTCACGACATAGAAATGAAAACCTGAATAATAAATAAAAATGTTGTGCATCGTCATGTTTCCTGTAGCCTATGAATATCATTGCCAAACATAACTCTATAGGCTACCTTTTAAAAGCGAGGAATAATAATATCCTGACTCCTTGAGTGGGGGCTGTTCTGGACACTGCTCTCTGGGCATCGGCTCATCTGGCTCCATCGCTACATTTATGGCACCCAGTTTCCCTGCGAGATGTTGTGCAGAACCCCACAGGCTAAAACAATGTTGCAGACTTTTTCTGCCGTGTATAGGGTCCCCCCCCCCACTGATGCGAGCCATCTGCCCTTAAACAATCCGATGGAGCGCTCCACTGTGGCACGTGTGCGTACGTGTGCACTATTGTACCGGCTCATAGAGGTCTTCTAAAAGAGCCAGATCTGCCATTGCTGATAAGTCAACTGATGACTTCTCCTTCTCCTGTTAAACTGATTATATGCTGCACCGCAAGTCCACACTGACTCGAAAACTTGCGTACACGAGTTCAGACCAGACGTGAGATTTGATCGCAGCCTACGCTCACGTCCAAATTGATAAATGGCGAGCTTTGCGTAGGAATCGGCGTACGCCCGTCGTACGCCTGTTTTAGGTCGTACGCACGTTTCATAAATGAGGGCCATTGTCTTGTTGGAAGGTGAAGCTTCGGCCCAGTCTGAGGTACTGAGCACTCTGGATGAGGTTTTCTTCCAGGATATCTCTGTACTTGGCCGCATTCATTTTTCCTTTCATTGCAACCAGTCGTCCTGTCCCTGCAGCTGAAAAACACCCCCATAGCATGATGCTGCCACCACCATGTTTCACTGTTGGGATTGTATTGGGCAGGTGATGAGCAGGGCCTGGTTTTCTCCACACTTATCGCTTAGAATTAACGCCAAAAAGTTCAATCTTGGTCTCATCAGACCAGAGAATCTTATTTCTCATAGTCTGGGAGTCCTTCATGTGTTTTTAGGCAAACTCTATGCAGGCTTTCATTAGGGGTGGGGCACAAAATCGATACAGCTTAGTATCGCAATATTTTCTGTGGCAATACTGTATCGATACACAGACGCCAAGTATCTATCTTTTATGATATATGTGTTGGTCAGTTTGTCTGCTTGACAGTCTGATTTTGCAGCAATACAATTGAAGTGAGATGAACACACAGAGAAATTTATCTTTTTAGATAAAACAGATGTTGATAAAGTTTCCTTTTGGGGACATAATTTGAAATTGGGAAAAATTTGAAGTTGGAAAAAAGGTAATGAATTGCAACATGTTGCAGAATATTGCAATATGTTTGAAATCGCAATAATATCGTATTGTGATGTAAGTATCGTGACAATATCGTATCGTAAGGCCTCTGGTGATTCCCACCCCTAGCTTTCATATGTGTTGCACTGAGGAGATGCTTCCGTTGGGCCACTCTGCCATGAAGCCCCGACTGGTGGAGGGCTGCAGTGATAGTTGACTTTGTGGAACTTTCTCCCATCTCCCTACTGCATCTCTGGAGCTCAGCCACAGTGATCGTTGGGTTCTTCTTTACCTCTCTCACCAAGGCTCTTCTCCCACGATTGCTCAGTTTGGCTCGACGGCCAGGTCTAGGAAGAGTTCTGGTCATCCCAAACTTCTTCCATTTAAGGATTATGGAGGCCACTGTGCTCTTAGGAACCTTGAGTGCTGCAGAAATTCTTTTGTAACCTTGGCCAGATCTGTGCCTTGCCACAATTTTGTCTCTGAGCTCCTTAGGCAGTTCCTTCGACCTTTCTTCTTTCTTCTTCGTCCGCTTATCCGGTGTCTGGTCGCGGGGGGAGCAGCTCCAGCAGGGGACCCCAAACTTCCCTTTCCCTTATGATTCTCATTTGCTCTGACATGCACTGTGAGCTGTAAGGTCTTATATAGACAGGTGTGTGCCTTTCTTAATTAAGTCCAATCAGCTTAATTAAACACAGCAGGACTCAAATGAAGGAGTAGAACCATCTCAAGGAGGATCAGAAGAAATGGACAGCATGTGAGTTAAATATGAGTGTCACAGCAAAGGGTCTCAATACTTATGACCATGTGATATTTCAGTTTTTCTTTTTTAATAAATTTGCAAACATTTCTACATTTCTGTTTTTTTTCTGTCAAGATGGGGTGCATTAATGAGAAATAAAATGAACTTTTTAGATTTTAGCAAATGGCTGCAATGAAACAAAGAGTGAAACATTTAAAGGGGTCTGAATACTTTCCGTACCCACTGTAAGAGACTGCACTGCTAAACAGGAAACACATCTACAAATCAAAGCACAATAATGTTCATATGCACACACCCAGTAGTTTCCAAATATGGAATAAATCTGGAAAATTTGGTAGTACTGATGAAATTGATTTCAAGGTCGACCGGGTCTGCCATGAGTTCATCTTATCAGAATCCAGAGCTATGAACCAAGCTGGAAATCTACATCTGATTGTCAGAGCAGAATTATCTGTTGGGAAGACAGAGATGCAAAATTCTCAAGTGATGTGGAAAGAAATTCAGACGCTAATTCTGGAATGTTTGGCCGATAGCCATTTAATGATTTGCTCAATGTGCATTCACTGGTCAGGCTCTCTTCTTAAAATATGTTATTTAAGGAACAGGCTTACTAAATCAGAAACTGATGAATACATTTTTTTTTGGCTACGTTTTGCAGTTTGACAACAGTCATTGAACTTGTTATGAAAGCCTCATGGAATCTTTTACTGCCACAATGTGAGATGGGAATAAATGCAAGAAGAATATGAAGTTTACATTACATTATTATGTACATACATATTATATCAATTATTATTGAGTATTGAAAAATGCCTCGTCATTCAATACCCAATTTTAATACCTAAGGAGTAAATCTCATCAGCGTCAGTGAGCCAATAAGCACACAGCATGCTTCTACCAAGATCTAATAATGTATGTGATTGGCTGTCTAACGTTACACGTCGTAGAGTCACATTAACTAACAGTGATCTCTCGGATGCTCAGTACAAAAACACCAACAGTTATCACTGACAGCATAGAAACCAAACAAACATGGACCGTGAGATGTGACATGTGTGCGAGTATGACACATCTCTTCAAACTCTTTTCACATATAAATGTTCCCACAAAACATGCATAAAAATGATGAAGAACATATCCTAGATGTGATATTGGCCTCTCCCATATGTTTATATTTGCTAAAGATACCATTGTATGTATAGGAGTGTAAATATATATATATATATATATATATATATATATATATATATATATATATATATATATATATATATATATATATATATATGAGAGAGAGGCTTAACAAGCAGGACCTTCTTCTTTATTGATATTACTGTATACACTACCGGTCAAAAGTTTGGGGTCACTTAGAAATTTCCATTCCACTCCATTCCAGACACAATACCTGCTGAGATCAGTTGCATTGTTTTTTTTAACCAGGGCAGCAGTTTTCAGATTACATTATTTGCTTGCATAATTGCAAAAGGGTTCTCGACTGTTGTAGAAAGAAGTGGCTGAAGAAACACTTGAAATTCATGCTTTTTGGTCTAAACGTCATACCCAAATTAAAAGTGGTACAGCTCCCATATACTTTGACACTCAGGGGTGTGCCTGATATCATTGGTCATCAATAGGTGATTGATGTGGGTTTGTTTGTGTATTTGAGAAGTGTTGTATTTTGTAGTTTTTTGGCTTTTTTATTTGCACTTTTCAAATAGAAATTAAAAAACGCACAGACATATTTGTAGAAAAGAATTCATATAAAATCCATTTTTGAGTCTTTTAGCTTCTGAATTTTTTTCTGTAGTAAGCTGAGACGTGGCTAATGCTGTGTTGTCTGTCACCTGTCAGATGTGTTTACAGCAGTGTATTTTAATAATTTTACAGATTTATAACTTGGACAGAAATAAAAAATCTCCATTCTAGCCTCTGTAACTCTGTGTCAGTAAGGCCTAGAATCACCCTGACACAACTTGAGTGTTTCCTTTCCAATGATATCAGGCACCCCTAAGTGTCAAAGTATATGGGAGCTGTACCACTTTTTAATTTGGGTATGACGTTTAGACCAAAAAGCATGGAATTTCAAGCATTTCTTCAGCCACTTCTGTCTACAACAGTCGAGAACCATTTTGCAATTATGTAAGCACATAATGTAATCTGAAAACTGCTGCCCTGATTAAAAAAAACAATGCAACTGATCTCTGCTGGTATTCTGTCCGGAATGGAAATTTCTAAGTGACCCCAAACTTTTGACCGGTAGTGTATATAATTTTATATATTATGTGATTGTGTGTAGGATACTGTTGTATTCTGTATTACCTTTCAAGAACCTTCTGTGTGTGGTTGTGAGACATTGGCTGCAAATGTGTTTTAAAAATGTCTTATTAATTGTTATTACCTAATTAACTAATATAAAACTGATGTAATGCAAAAGCAAATCATGATTGTGGATTGAATTGCTGGATGTGTAGTGTAGTGTGCAAAATGACCTCAGGCAAGGCCAATGGGAGGCCATCCATCATGGAGCTGAGGGAAAGGCAAGGCAGGGCGATTGGTGTGGGGGGGGTTTCAGCTTTAGCTGTTCTCTAGCTACTATGCTGCCTTCATAATATGGGGAGCTGGAACACAGGTATGAAGGTAAATATGGTGCACAATGTGAGAGCTTGTAGAATACGTTGTGAGAACTTGCAGAACAAAAAATCTGAACTCATATGTTAAAATTGGCACACAAAATCTGAACTTGTGAATTGAAATTTACACTTGTAGAAAATGTTCACACACCTGTATTCTCAATGTTATATCATAGATAAAATATTCACAAATGTGTAGATTGGTATTTACAATGACAGCTGAAAACTTGTAATGCAACATTTACTCACATTTTTTTCCCCCTCTGGTTCATTTTCCATCACAACCACAACTCAGTGATTACAACCTCTTGAACTTCACAAATGTGCTCTCTTGCAACATGAAGAGGCCAGTCTGCGCACCTCAACTTTTGCAACACTTTTGGTAATACATTTGGTGCAAATTTGTACCTGTGGACTACGGCTGTGGAGCTCTGAGCCAACGGAACGGGGAAAACAGCGTTTCTATCGCCAGATGAGGGACAACTCTCTCCGGCTTATTTATGTAGTATGGATATGGAAGCTTGGTGGAATAGCAAGCTACAAGCCAGCCCGCTTCTAAATAAATACCTTTTAATTATCGAAACACTTTTTAACAGTTGAATGTGAGCTCCAGGTCCTTGAGTGTTTACATTTTTTTTTTATAATTTTTTTTTTTCTGTGGTTTTTTTATGCTTTTTGAAAGGATTTTTTTTTCGAAGTTTGATGTTTTTTCCTGACGTTTTTTTGACAGTGGTTTGACTTTGGGCAAGTAGAAGTTTTTTTACTTGTCCGACCGGACAATTGGAAAAAAAAAAACCTTAGCGTTGAACCTGAACTGTTAAGGCATATTTTAAATTAAAAATGTCAAATTTAATGTAAGAAACACTTTTGAAGATTTCACCTGTTCTCATTTGTCTTGTTAATATTTGTCCCAAAGGTCAACATTTGTTGTCCTTTCTTAATACTTTCCTTAGGGATAAATGATAATTCAATATTTCCAATTAGACCCTGAGGAATCCATCAATATTATATTTGCCGGCCAGAAATATAGACAGATGACTTTCCATAGTTTCAGTCACATTGAAACTTTCTTCCCTCCCATCTGTCCATTTCCAATACACTCCTCCATTTTCCTCAACCTCTCTAACCACACTTCAGCAGCCACATCTCCCATTGTGTTGTTGACTATTTTTACATGAGTTGCCAGTGCATTATTGATACCACTCCCCTGTTTTCATGAGCCACTATACATAGAGGTGCTGCTGAATTATTGAGCAAACGTCAACAAGAGCACAAGAAGAAATATGTGATGCTGCATCGTTGTTTTTTTCAGTTTGATGACGGGTTCTACACTTTTCTCATCCAGTTAGGGCTTTGTTATGTGTTATCTTCAGCACAATATCAGAGTGAAAGTTTATAGAAAAGATGAAATACACAAGATTTTGGCAACTGGTACTCAATGGCTTAAAAAAACCCACGTTTTAGTTGAGTATTTGCTGAATGATATTCATGAGAAGCTAGCCAAGTAGGCGGCTGGCTGAACCCATCAGAGAGCTGCCCTGATTAATACAGCACTCTGCATTCAGCCTTTAGTTAGACTAAAGTATTCAACTGTGAATTGTCTTATTTTCCTGTGCTGGCAGAATTCTTGGAATATCATTAAACTATGATATTATCACTGTATAGTTTATAGCTCCATGAAATGCTCTTAACATCTCATGCGCAGTGTTGCTGTGCTGCTGGACCACTGGCTTAATGTGTTGTTGGAGGCAGTTGATCACGTGGCGATGTTAAGAAGCATGAACATGAAGAGAAATGAGCCTAAGTGCAGTTAAGCATGTCATTTAAGTGCGCAGTTGAGTGGCCATTACCTCTCGGGGGTCTCTGTGTGCATACATGTAGAGTGGAAGTGGTATCCATGTTACGTGATATTGGGTACTGTAGGGCACAGTAGTGCAATAGAGTGAAACTGTATGAAGCAATTAAGCAATTATATATTTTCAGCATCATAGTTTTTAGCATCTTGTCAGCTTCTCTTTAAGACATGAAATTACTTCATCACTATGCTGTAGTATATGGTATAGTATAGGGGTGGCTGTGGGTCGGAGGTAGAGTGGTTGCCCTGCCACCATGAGATTGGCAGTTCAATCCCAGGCTCCTCTAGTCACGTGTCGTCTGTCTTTGAATTAGACAGTGAACCCCAAGTTGCTCCCCAGATGCTTTATGTAGCTGTCCACTGCTCCTAATTCTTAGGAGGGGTTCAATGAAGTAATTAAATTTCACGTCATTGCATGTGATGAATAAGTATATAGTTTGTTTTCTTATTTTGGTTGTCACAATGCTGGCAGGCCTTTCCACACTGTTGACTTGCACGACTGCTGGTGAAGCAACATGCAAAGGTCAACAGAAAGCATCCAGTGACAGGAGTAAGATTCATGACAAACGGCCAGCCAACTGTAATCTTTCTCTTTTTGTTTATTCACTAAGTCAGTCAGTCTCTCTGTCACTGTCTGTCTCTGTGATGTTCAGACTCACACACAATTCAGACTCTTATTTAAATGAGCCACAGTACTTTCATAATTCACATGAATCCACATGCTTTAGGATTAAGCTAGGAGATGCTGCATGCTAATGAACACACAAACTGGGAACATTGTTAAATGTAGAATCTATAATCTAATGTAAAAGATGGGTATGATAGATACTGGGTACTGTATTAAATATGTCAAGAGTGCTAAATAGCATGGATTTTTCTAAGAAGGCAAAATGTCTTACATTTGCTGTGCAGGAGAGAAATAAAACAGCTCTAATTCTGTAATGGGATTTTCTATTTTAATCTCCACATGATGAAGTTTTGTTGTTTCCATGGGCTATAAAATAGAGAAGGAAGTTAACTGGGGCGACCATAAACAAACCAGAATTAAAGATCACAGAGAGAAATTTAAAGGCCACGAGTTTTGTCTTCTTTCATGTCCATGTATTAAAAGTTATAACTTATGTCAAATATCCCAGAGTCTGATTTAGATCTAATTTGTCTTCACTTTCTAATTGAGGAAATTCATTTGATCAGAGGTGCATATAGGGGTTAATATAGTACAGAAGGTAACAGAACATACATAAAGTAATGTGAATGTGAATAGATTTGTTTTGCACACCCCTAAAAATTAGTATAAAATAACTGAAACATCTTAGAATAAAGCAAAACGCATGCTTACATCTCCTGTAGGAGACTTACATTTTGACGTTTAACTGGAGCTTCTACAAGAAACGCTAGTAGTAGATAGATGCCAAAAATATAACAATAGTGTGATCTTAATAAATGTTACCAACAGTTAATTATTAATGCAGATTGATTACAATTGGATATCATTAAAAGAGCCACAGGTGCTCAGTGATGCATTACTATGAATGGTAGGAAATAGAGGTATTAATGGCATAATTTACACTGAAAGCAATATATAGCTTATTCTTTTTAAATAAAAACAAAAAAAGCATGTCGGATCAATTAACTATTAATCATGCTTACATGGTTTAGAGTAGAGTTAGTTTGTGTATCTGTCTAAATGTACGCAGATTCTTGTGCACAAGAAGAAACAACATTATGTTGTGAATGTGAAAATGAACTGCTACCTCCTCTGTCAGCTCTAGCCACTGAACAGAAATAAGCAGAGAAATCCGGCCAATCACAAAAGATCCATACTGCCTGAGCTCACTACTATTCATGAGCTCGCCCAGTTGTGCTGGGTAAAGGATGCTGATAGCCAGGCTCTCATTGGCTAGCTGTTAGCCAATCAGATTCAAACAGCTTAGCTCGTTGAATATTAATGAGAACTGGCACAAATCGAGCTGAGTCTTCCCGCAGGCTTTCTATACCACGCTAGAATGGCTTGAAACAAGGTAACCAAGGCATTGTTTCCACAAAAAATGTCCATGGTAGAACTTCAGACATCACCACAAAGTAATGAAATATGTGTGGCAGGGCACTTTTAAGCACAAAGCTTTGCATTTGCATGGCTGATAAAAAAGACCTCATTAATATAGGGATCGACAGATACTGGTTTTTCAAGGCCGATAATCTCAAAATCAAAATTAAGATTTTGGAATGTTACAACCTCCAACATAAAACTTTGTTTAAATGTTTTAAGTGGTTATTTAATAAATGAGAAACTTAGAAATTAGAACATAACACCCAGTAACAGAGAGCCAGATAGTGTTGTGGGGGGACATGAAGTCAGACTAAGTGGTGAGTGAAACTGGAGCAGAGGGACAGACACAGAGCTGGAGCCGAGCCAAATTCATTAACTTTATCGGTTATCAGGCAAATAAAACGCTGATAGAGATAATCTGCAAACTGCCAAAAAATGGGCTGATAATCGGCCAGGGTCAGTAATCGGTCCATCCCTACATTCATCAACCAAGGGTTCATACTTTAAATGAGTGTGAGAAAACTCTCTCCCTGTTTGTCCTGAGGGAAAAAAAACACTAATTCAAGCAAACCTAAAAAAGTTTATGCCTGGCATTGATTTCATTTGATTCCCCAAAAGGTTAATCTACAGTACTATAAAGAAGCAGCCAGTCCTATAGCGTGCAGTATAGTGGGGTGATGTAGCTAGTTGTGATGGAGACATGAGTGGACACGCTGAGTCTCTTGCTGATGACATGTGCTGTCACTGCACTGATGAGCCAGCAAAGCGCCTCGTCTTTCACAGCGTCATGTCAGTCAGCCGCACAGCGGACGAACAGTCTCTACACTGCTATGACACTACACAACAGCACTGACATACATCTGTATGTGTATAGAAACTGCATACAGGGCAATAATCCCTCTAGCTCATGATGACGTCACATCACATGTAAAATATGTTTCCGGCCTAGGATTTGTGACCAGATTAGGTTATAAAATTCACAGATCTTCAGTTATGTGCTCTCTCATCTTTGCAAACAATATGATATAGCCCACTACTTGATATGCATTACATTCTTTTTTTTTATTCTAATTATTCACAGGAGAATGATTAGCCCTTTATTTTGTTATTGCCCTTGTTGGTTTGAGTTCTATTCATCTTGTGGGGACAAAATCAAAGGATGAATTTCAAAGGAATCTCTGAATGCATCCTTGAGAATCATCTTGTGAAGTGAGTCTCATTCATCAGGCTCATTGTTTACGTACTGTAAACTCAACTGCTGATGGATGCTCCATCACGGCTCTCATGTTGTGCCCAAAAATCAGAGTTCCTCTCTTGGGAGTCCTGCCTTTAACCATCTGCTCTCTTTCTACAGGCCATCAGGAGAAAGCATTTTGCATGCACATTGGTTTCATTTCAGATTGCACAGTTGCATGAATGCAATATTATTGACCTGACTGGAGGTCAGATTTCCAATACAGACTATAGAGCAGTGCTGCAGAGCCGTAACAGTGAAGAGGAAAGACGTCTTGAACTTGAAAGCTGTTAGTTGACCTTACCATTGGTGTTGTTAAAATGTGAAGGTGATTTACCTTTGGCAGGCATTGATGGCACATTTCAACAAAAGCTGCTGGCTTTATGAATCATAAGTGCTCTTTGTTATCAGGAAGGCATATCTGCACAATAGAAACTCACTATGTCCACTCGTTTCCCCATGTTCTCATCCCTCTCCTGTTAAACCTATTCAGCTATAACAACTGTATCAGAGTGCTGTGCATGAGAGGGAAGTGTTTCTGGTGCCATTCAGCAAATGGAAGTCTGTTAAATTGTTGATGATATGGAGATCCGCAAGCTGGATACACTTGCTGGAAAGTAGGACAGTGGTGGGCCCAGGCGTCTGTCTATCACTAAAACCTATGTCTCCCCTTTTTCTCCCCCTCCCCTTCTCTCTCTGTCTCTCTTACAGGCCAGCCCTGCCCCGATAATCGTCAACACAGACACTTTGGAGTCAGCTCCTTATGTGAGTTTGAATTTCTGTGGATTCTTTAATGCTCCTATTAGTCTTTTCAGTAGAAGAGCAATATCTCCAGCAGATTAAAGCACACTTGAGTAGGAACACATTAAATTAAATAAATAATCTCTTTTCCTCTTTTACTGAGTTTGACTTGAGATAGTATGTTACATTACATGTAATTTAGCTGACGCTTTTATCCAAAGCGAATTACAATTGCTATATATCAGAGGTTGCACGCCTCCGGAGCAACTAGGGGTTCAGTGTCTTGCTCAGGGACACATTGGTTAATGTACCGCAGTGGGAATTGAGCCCAGATCTCCCACACCAACGGCATTTGTCATATCCACTGCGCCATCACAACCCTATGTGTGGTGTGTTAGTCCATTTTGATTCTATAACTATCTTAGTAACAAATGAGGTTTCAGTGCTGAGTTATTGATGTCTGTCATGAACAAACGACCAGCACAAGACTTTCTAAAAACCTTCTACTATTTGACGCTAAAACCAAATAAATGAAGCTGTAGTGCAGTTGAACAAATGGGCACAGGTGCATGCCTCAGCCACTTACAATTATTTAGCAAGCAGTGTTTTCTTCCTGCAAGACAACACTTTTATTTCAGGACTTTGCTCATGTGATAGAATCAAGATCATATATATATATTTTACTGCTGTTGCTAATTTAGTCCTCATGTCTTGCCTGCTTCAATCACATGTTTATTATAATAACATCTGATGCTGCTCAAAAATGATGTCCAACTGGGAATATGATATGCAGTGTCTCATATGCTTGTGTGCTATTCCTGTATGAATGCATAATGACGGAAGTGCTTGCTGCTAATTAATCATCTCAGTGAGATACAGGATGAGACTGACTCTTCTGTAGCTAACCTCCATGTTGCAGAAATAGCAAACGTTGATTAACCATCATCTTAAATTGTTTCCCTCGAGGTAGCGCCTGCTTAGTACAGAAAGCACCACTGGCCATGGTAAACACCTGTCAGCCCCATTTTTTATTTCAGTATGTAGAGCTGGCCTTAGTGTGGTCAGTGTCTCAGATACCGGCACAAAAATCACGCTTTAGCATCTGAATGGAATACACCGGGCAGCGCAGCAACTCGACCGCTTCGCTGTAAGATGACGTAGTATGAAGAGAGAGAACGGTAGCAAGTGGAATGAAAGACCGGAAATCCACATAGGATAGGTTGGCAGGGGTGGTTGATGGGTCAAACACTACAGGACTTTCATCCAGCAGACCAGGGTTCATGTCTCGTTCTTGTCCCGCGTGTCACTGAAACGTACATTTTGTAACCCCACCCACTATCTTTTCCTAAACCTAACTGTCCCGGTCTCGTGATGCATGTCAGTCAGCACGTCCCAACCCAGAGCAGCAAAAAGTGACGCCAAGAGTCCCGACCAAGTAACTAAATGACTAGATATGACGCCAAAGTGCATTTTCATTTTAAAGCAATGTTTGAAAGTATAAAAACTGGAGTGAATGTCTTGTCTCAATCTATTTTCTGTTTCTTCAGGTCAACGGCACAGAAATTGAATATGAGTTTGAGGAAATCACTCTAGAGCGGGTGAGTATCTTACAGCTGTGCTAATCTATGGGAACATTGATCGGCACTGGGGTACAGTGAAATGGTCTCCTGAAGGCATTAATAAGATAAGATGCAAGGTAGTTATAGAGGGAAGTGGAAACATCCATGCTGCCTCAGGAGAGGATCTACACTCTGTGAACTCTGTATATATTATGAGGTACTATATGAAATGGATGTGGGAGGACTTTGCATTAATTCTCTTAGTATGAATTGTGTGTGACAAGTTAGGACTTTTATTGTCCCATATGAGCTTTTAGAACTGTGTTTTCATACCACTGTATGAAGGCAATGTCAATAATTAAACAGCATACATGTACTGCTAAAACTACATAACTCCTTACCTAAAATACCTTGTTTTAGTAAAATCACAAAGGAATTCCCATGATCATAAATTTAACATTACTTATGCCTAGCTAAAGGTAAAGTTAAATGGCTACTTTATGCAAATCAGGGGCGTCCAGCTCAACTCGTTGCCTCTGAAAATCTTTTAAACTGACTGTTGTTTAATTAATTAAGACAGATTCAGCAACTGCATTGCTTATTTCTCGCAAAATGTTTTTCAGAAACACTGAACTATTTTCACTGAACTATTTTCATAAAATAAGAGAAAGCCCCAGCCGCCATGTTGCTCTGTTTTGAAATCCATCAGCAGACAGCCCCAAGTAAAGCGTTCGTCCAATCAGGTGCAGCCATCGTGGTTGTAGGAGGGCAGAGCCTGTATTCTTTGCTTGTCAGTGCTCAGTGCTCAGTGAAGAGAAACTGATAACTGCTAGTGGCAAGTCCACTAGCAGTTATTTCCCCAATGCTGGGAAGCCGGGCGATCCCTGCCGTCAAAAAACTTTGGTTAGAAGGTGATTTGACTTGAAAATTAATTTAATGCAGGTTTTTAACATTAAGGCAAACAGCATGATCCCTTTATTGGTAATAATTACAACCCTGTTTTATCCCTCATAACCCTATAAAACAATTTGTGTGCTAATGCAGATGTGGCATAGTTGGCATAATCTCCAAGTCACTGTTATGGAAATGTCGACCAAGTAGATACTAACAGGCACGGAGTAGAAGTTTTGACAGCTCCAATACAATCAGGAGCAGAGACATAGCCAGACCAACAGCAAAGGTGAACGCCACAACCAACCAACAAGGAGAGCGCTGTTGATTTAATACAGTCAGTAGTCAGCCTCCATCCATACTCCAGGACCTCCATATTTATCGTCAGGCATCAGATAATGGCCCAAACCATCTTGTTTAGTCTCTGAGCATAGACAGGTCTTTGTCTGTTCCTCTCAAGTCGTCGCCCTGGAGAACAATGTTTTTTTTTACTCCGGCAGCAAGGCGCTGCAGGGACACTCAGTGGGTTTTGTAATCAAAAGAAGTTGCTATTCCCATCAGTTAACAACGTAATCAAAGCTTGGCTTTCATTTTGTGAGTGGGCATCCAGGGGATTTTTATTTGCAGAGCTGACAAAGTGCAGCTCCTGCCCAGAAAGACATGGTGTGATCCTGCTGCCTTATAAATACAATATTGGATGTCATGATAATAAAGAGCCAGGTTAAGTCAGGAGAGAGGCGGGGATCTGGACTTACAGCAGAATGCCAGAGCCATTTTGTAATGGCAAACTGAAGACTATACACCTCTGACCGCTTTGTAATCATACTGAGAGCAGTGACACTACAAAGCCATGCTGTTAAATCATGCGTCAATATTTCATTTACTTTTTTAAAGATTATTTTTTGGGGCTTTTTCTCTTTATTAGACAGTGGATAGATATGAAAGGGGAGATAGATGGGGAATGACATGCAGCAAAGGGCAGCAGGTCGGATTTGAACCCTGCGCTGCTGCAGGACTCAGCCAACATGGGGCGAATGCTCTTACTGGGTGAGCTAGAGGCTGCCCCCTCATTGACTTTTAAAGAAATGGTTAACTGTGCTTTTCAATGGAATTAAAAGTCAACATTTAGAAAAGGATTGTATAATAAATTCATAATTTAAAGGCAATGATGCTTTCTAAGGCTTTCTAATGTTTGCACAGTGCAACCAGTGGTGCTTGTATGCCAGAGGGTCAATATCCAGTTTCTAGGAGATACGTTGAAAGAGTGTTGAGTAGCTCAACTGATTTGAAAAACTAGAAATTAATTAATTAAAAAGTAGAAAAAAAATACATCCACATATTTGTGTTGGAGAGAAAATAAAATAAGTTTGCAAATTGCCTTAATGCTGATCCCTAGTATACACTATGGTTGGTGTCTCATGTCAATAACAGCTTCCTTAGGCTTTTTAAAAAATATATATTTTATATAGCATTTTTATATAGTTAATAGTGATAAAAACATCTAGTTTAAAATCAGATCAAATAAACACATTTGGAACATGACAGTGGTATCGATGAAGGCAAGGTAAGGAAAGGCAGCTTTACTTTAAAAAAACTTGAAAGACAGGAAGCCAGTGTAAAGACTTCAGAACTGGAGTGATGTGATCCACTTTCATAGTTTTAGTGAGGACTCGAGCAGCAGCGTTCTGAATCAACTGCAGCTATCTGATTGATTTTTAAGGAGGTCTGTAAAGACACCGTTACAGTAGTCGAGACATAAGTCCTTTAACCCTTGATATATTCTTAAGGCGATAGTAGGCTGACTTTGTAATTGTCTTAAAACAACTCCATCGGTTTTGTCTTTGTTTGATCAAAGAAAGTTCTGGCACACCCATCGGTGATATGGTCAATCCACTTACTCAGTGCTTGTATTGGACCATAGTCCCCTGGTGATATGGTTATGTAAATGTGTGTGTTGTCTGCATAATTATGGTAATTTTATTTTGTTGTTTTCCATAATCTGAGCCAGTGGAAGCATGTAGATGTTAACCAGAAGAGGCCCCAGAATGGAGCCTTGGGGAACTCCGCATGTCATATTTGTCAGCTCAGGTGTGTAATCAAGTAGGATATAAACTAGTTTAGTACTATGCCCGAAAGTCCAACCCAGTTTTTCAATCGGGGTAGTAATATGTTTTGGTCGACCGTTGATGAAGGGGTGCTCATTTGATAGGGCTGTCGGACACAAAAGGTTGGGAACCACTGCCATAAGAAATATGGCATTTGTAATTTGCAATGTGTGCACTTGCATCAGCATTAACATTATCTTCAATGTAAAAGTAACAAACAATTGGCTGTTTCTTCATTGAAATTATAACAGCAGCAGGAATCACGTTTTCACTGACTTCTTTCCACGGCCACAGGGTAACTCAGGGTTGGGCTTTAGCATTGCCGGAGGCACAGATAACCCACACATCGGAGACGACCCTGGCATCTTCATTACCAAGATCATCCCTGGAGGAGCTGCAGCAGAGGATGGACGACTGAGGTCAGTCAATTACACTTCCCCACACAGGTTTTAAATAAGAGATAACTAGAAAAGTTTTCAGACCTGACAGGGAGGAAAAACGTGGAGAAACTTGCATTGATGTCAGAAAAGAAATCTTCTTTAAGAGGATGACTGAAAGTTAATCTCTCTCCCCACTCACCACTCCACTGGGGAATGGATCTATCACAGCTTACTGCTCCACTACTGCACTGGATAATCTACCCTCAGAAATCTTTCATATGAAACATATATTATACAGTAGTATTATTGTTCTGTTGGTGTCTCGTGCATTTTTTAAGCATATTAAGGACAGTATAATGGCTCAGGGAAGGCTTGTGGAAACTCCTCTTGTCAATTTTTCTTTCTCATGCCTCTTATTTATATAAATCCTGCAAACTCATTTTATCTATTAACAAATGATCAGTTATTTTTTAACTATTTTTGTCCATTAACATGTATATTAACTATAATCAGAAGTCAGACAAATTAAACTTCTGTTTATTTAATCTCAAGAGTAACAAGAGCATTTGTTTTTTATAGTTATACTTGAGTCTCTTTTCACTCCTTAATACGTGAACACTTACTTCAAGTATAAAAAATGGAAAGCCAAAGCTTCAACAGTTTGGCTTTACATAGTCTCGCATTGCCAGACCTACCTCCACAGCGCTGCGGAGGAGGGTCTGGCTAGTCCACACAGCATTCTGGGATGGGAAAAAAACATACTCTGGTTTATTGGCATTTCTTTAAACCAATCACAATCATCTTGGGCAATGCTAAGCGCCGAGCAACGGTGCCACTGCGAAAAAGCCTTGGGAAGGAACTTGTTTTGGTGGAACATGGTGTACGTTCAAAAGTAGTTTTAGTCGTGCAACAGAAAACTCCGATTGGACAGATAGTCTAGCTAGCTGTTTGGATTTACCCTGCAGAGATCTGAGGAGCAGTTAACCATAGTCCTCACAAATCCACCGGAGGTTAGAACGCCAACACAAAGAAAGCAGAAGGAAATGGACATCGGCAAAAAGACATGCATCCGGCGGAATTTCCTGCGGCACCGGAGCAATACCGGAAGTGGAACATGGTGGATATAGACTAGGACATGGTAAACTCTCGACCCTAAGCAAACATTCACGCTGGACCTTAACGAGTCAATCCTAACTGTATCGAGGAGCAGCACAGCACATGGAGCTATCAGTCTGGAATACATTGTGGAATCTACATTATACAAACTTAAATGACATAAAATTAACAAGATAACGCTATCATTACAAGAACATGCTAAATACATCGAACCCGAAAAGAGAAAGATTTGCTACCGGTATTTATATCTGCAGGATCTGATCTGTGCACATCAGGCGATTGTAACAAAATAAATAAAAATCTTTAACTCCTGAAGTAACCCCCCCCCTCTTTTTATTTTTTTATTTTCTTAGATAGCAGTGATGGATAATGCAGGTTTTGTTTTTAGGCCAGCTCCTGTTCTTTTTCCGAGCTGCAGCTCTGGAGCATTACTGTCAGATCACAGATGCTAGAGAGGAGCGTAATGCATGCACAGCGTCAATCTCCAGCAGATAGCAGAAGAAGCAGGTCGGGCATAAATCACACTTAGCCTAATTGATGGTCACCCCTCCTACTGTAGGTGGGCATCAAGATTAATGCATTATGGATGGAGGGGAAGTCTAATCTCTGTGAGGAAGGAGGCCTGATAGGGATTTGGTTTTCACATTATAGAAGCCAGACACACTTTCTGTCGCTGCTGTGGGACACTGTAGCAGAGCACTAAGCATACTTAATGCACCGGCTCGGCTTAAGGGACTGCTTGGAGCATTTTTAGTGTTTCTCATAGAGTCTGTTGGTTTGGAGAGGTAAACACATGGATGTAGTCAGGACTAAACCCACAATAACCCCACCATTTTATTTCTGAAAGATTTCTATTAACCTATATAATACACATTCTCAATTCATATTTACATTTTAAGCTCAGTTCTTCAGAGCTTTTCATTATTTTTCATTTATTGATCACCAACAAGAGTTCTTTGTTAACCTACTCAAACATTAACTAAAAGATAACAACTAAATAATGTATTTGTACTGTCTAAAGTATGTCAATTCTTATAGAAACAGAATTTTCTTTTAAAGATTTAATGATAGAAATATTTTTCTGCTAGAAGATATTAAGTACGCAGATCTTTTCGCTCTGCTTCCCAATGGTGGAAGTGTGTGTGTATGTATGTGTGGGGTTTAGTGTATGTGTGTGTGTGTGTGTGTGTGTGTGTGTGTGTGTGTGTGTGTGTGTGTGTGTGTGTGTGTGTGTGTGTGTGTGTGTGCATGTGTGCATGTGTGCATGTGTGTGTGCGTGTGTGCGTGTGCTGGGTCCCAGCTGGTCCCTATGAACACCCTCAGGAAAGTTGTGTCCTTGAGTGCCAGGGCATGGATGATTTGGTCAACACCTCAGGGGAATTCAAACTGAGCTGCTCGCTGACTCTGATGTTTACACACTTGTGTGCTCGCACTCATAGTCAAACCCACTCTGTCTCTCTGTCACACATCACAGACATACATAGACATGAAAAAGTGTATATAATATGCAATCTCAAACTCATGTATGAGCACATGGGTCACCGCTGCAAAGTAAACATCTACTGCCAACAGCCACACACAGTCACCTCTGTCATCAAATGTGTGCTTGTATGTGTGTGTGTGTGTGTGTGTGTGTGTGTGTGTGTGTGTGTGTGTGTGTGTGTGTGTGTGTGTGTGTGTGAGCAGCTCTGACTATACTGTAAACATAATAGTGTGAACGTTACCACTTATTCAATTAAACCCATTCTGTGTTGATTTTTGTGTGTCTAAGTTGTTGTTTTCTAAGCATAGCATTGTTATTGTCAAACCTTTTAACACCCTCTTATCTTTATTGCAATAGAACAGTTCTCAATAAAAAGTGAGTCATGTGAATTCATAAAAGCTACATTTTTGCAACTTTAGAAGTTTTGTTTGACTCGTAAAAAGTCTGCTGTTTCTGAAGAATGATATACTGTAGTGTGAGTGTAGCCTTGCTCCTAATTATTACCAATAATAATCATCACTAATCTACACTGTTCCTCTTCCAGAGTGAACGACTGCATCCTGCGGGTGAATGATGCAGACGTGTCTGAAGTTTCTCACAGTAAGGCAGTAGAAGCCCTGAAGGTTGCAGGTTCTATTGTTCGGCTGTATGTGCGGCGCCGCAGGCCAATGCTGGAGACCGTCATCGAGATCAAACTCATCAAAGGACCAAAAGGTGGGCTCAGACACACACACACACACACACACACACACACACACACACACACACACACACACAGTCACACAGATTGATTGTCACATTGATTTAATTCAATCATATTGTGATTTCATTTCACTGGTCACTTTTACTGCAGTGTATTTTGTAAATGGCATATTTTCTTTAACCATTTATCCCAGTTTAGCTGAACAGGGTTTTCCCTGGCTCAATAAAAGACAATATTGGTACATAATGGTGCAGGGGGAGACAGTATTGCTTTGTGTTGGGCAGAAAGCTTTAAAATGTTTAACTATTTAGACAAACTTCTGGTTAAATTGAATATTTAGATAAATATGCTGTATATCTTGATACATGATCATCACATAATGTGGGTGTCTCTGATGCCTAACATGAATCAGTCATACACACAACCCAGAAACTAACCAACTACTTTCATATATGCAAACACACACACACACACACACACACACACACACACACACACACACACACACACACACACACACACACACACACAAACACACACACACAGGGCTTGGCTTCAGTATTGCAGGTGGAGTTGGAAACCAGCACATTCCTGGAGACAACAGCATATACGTCACCAAGATCATTGATGGTGGGGCAGCACAGAAGGATGGCCGGCTACAAGTAGGAGACAGGCTGATAATGGTGTGTACACACTGGAGTTCCATTTTAAGAGCTTGCACCTTGCAGAATGATATTTCATGAAATAGATGTTATTACAAGTATATATTTTCCATACTATTAAACATGAAAATACTTTAATGAACCTTAGTGGAAACATTGAATATTGAACACATTAGAGTAACTAGAAAGATGTAAAGCTCTCTCCATTGTTAAGTAACCTAATACAACAATCTGGGAAAAACATGACCTTTGTGTTAGCATTGTGGTCATTTTGGTGCTGTAGTGATGTAGTGGTGTTGCAGAATTGGGTCAAATATACTGTACCTGCTTTTACTGGTCACTTAGTAGCTAAAAATATATTTTTAAATATATTTAAAAATATATATTATTTAGGGCAATGGCAATAGTATGAAGGTGTTTATCTGTGTGAAGGGATTTGAACGTCTTCATATTATTTTATTTATAAATATACTGTATATAATCATATATTTACAAATGTCATGATCATCATAACTGGACCATAGACTGTATAAATAGTGGACGTAGCAGCATTGACCACCCAATGGTTTGTGGACTGACGTTTTGAAGCCTTGAGTTTGCGGTAACACTTCATAATAACCATCATTAATAAATGGTAAATTGATAGTTAATTAAACTATAGTTAATAGTTATTTTGCTGGTAAGTAACAACAATGATAGTTTAATTAACTATCAAGCTACCATTTATTAACGATGATTATTACAAATGTTAAGTTACCTGCTAACGCTGGCGTTAGCTAGCTAGCATGGTTGGCAGAATGCTGAACAAGACATTTTTTAGGCGACCAAAATGTTCCAATTAACTTTGATGAAGTGTAAACGTGCAGCGAGAGGGTCAGAGTTTAAGATGAGAACACAACAACCAAATACAAGTTCTATTTTAATGTCCACAGTGTTAGCATGGTTAGCATTGCTAGGCCTCTGTCCTGATCGACAGGTCCTAAAGTACCCCCTGCTTTATCGTCTGTGAAAATAAATGGGACCATTTACAAAATGAACATCATGCTGTATTGAATAAACTATCGACTGAGACCATAAACTCATTATGAAAATGTTTACTAAGGTAAGAATTAACTCATTTTCTCATAGACTTCTATAGAAACAGAGTTATTTTTGCAACCAGTGGAGTCGCCCCCTGCTGGTAATTAGATAGAATGTAGGTTTAAGGCACTTCGACATAGGCTTCACTTTTCAGGCCGGGAAGCTCTGTTTAATATTTTTAGTGTCTGTGAACTCAACCTGGGTATTATCCTTTTTATTTTTAGAGATGACAATGGGACAACTAGAGAAATATCATTTACTTTTCTACTGCTCAGGCTATCATGTTTTTTTTGGGGTGTATTTTCATGTGCTGAGAAATGATAACAAGGGCTTGGGAAATGTTACTCAGTATGTGAGACTCTTTCATGACGTCACACTGATCCTGCTGCTGAGTTTTATAAATAACCTATTTAGCATCTTTATCATGTTAATACAATGGCTGTTATTATGTAGACAGATATCCAAGAGACTAATGGTGATTCCATGAATCAGGTTACACTGTGTACACTACATTAACCAGCAGTGTATCAATCACACTGAAATTCTGCAGCTTCAGTCTAAATGATAATTAAGTGAAATGAGTCCATGGCACACATTTTGAAAGGCAACATACTGGCTCAGTAGTATAGCAGCAAGCCTTCTCTTGAGGAGGGCATTGCTCTTGCTTAACTAGCGCTTAATTTAATTACCTTCCTACTGTCGTGTTGTCACCCGAACACCATCTGTCATAATCCAGTGTCCTGGAGGCAGGGAGCGCGCTGGTCTGATCTTAACTGAGCAGTCAGAAAACTCTATAACTGTTGATTGAATATACAAGGACTTTGTCTGTCTGGACAGGTGAACAACTACAGTCTGGAGGAAGTGTCTCATGAAGAGGCTGTGGCCATTTTGAAGAACACATCGGACGTGGTCTACCTAAAGGTGGGAAAGCCCACCAATGTCTACCTATCAGATCCCTATGGGCCTCCTGATATCACACACTGTAAGTCTTATCCTCTTGTGTTTGAACTGTTTATTCATCAGCTGTTAGAAAAGTGTAACCAGACTTACTAACTCAGAATTACTTAGTAAATGTAAAAGTGTGTCATGTGTAATGTGAGATTTGTGGGCACTGAGAGCATGACTGTGAATCACATTCACAAATTACACAAAACCGTAACAAGTTAAAGTTGCATTCATTGAATTTTGGCACACACAACATGACATATAACATATAATATAAAATATAATCACCAAAACAACGAGCTAAAAGAGGCGGTAACACTTTACTTGAAGTTATCTACATAAGAGAGACATGACACTGTCATGAACACCCGACACTGTCATGACACAGTCATGACACATGAACTCTTACCCTAACCATAACCATAACCATAATTATAACTTGTCATGACAAAAACCGAATGATACTTAATAAAAGAAGTGTTATGTCATAAACGTTTATGACTTGTTTATAATGTTTATGCCACATTCATGACAGTGTCATGTCACTCTTATGTAGATACCTTCAAGTAAAGTGTAACCAAAGAGGCCAAAGAGCTGCAGAATCAGGTGACACGTAACCTCTTTAATTTGCCCTCTGGGCTTGTTATACATTTTCCTATGAGCATATACAATTCCAACGTTATTCAATCTCTAACTTGAACTTAAATAGTAACTACTTTGTTCAACCTGGACCCTATGTTCCTATGTTTTTGTGTCTAAGTGACTGATGGGAACAACAATCTTTGAAACTGGTCCAGTATTAAGAGAGATCGCTGCAGTTGGCAGCGGTGAAACATGCTCCAATGTAAGTTAATAGTATGATATTATCCAGCTTGTATTTACCTTCACAAAAGGGCTCGTTTTGCCGCTGACAGGTTCAGATTAATATTCTAAGTGTCTGACAAAATAAAACTATGAAAAGCCGTTTTGGGTTGTCTTTCCACTTTTCCAACCATCACAACTCTAGTTTTGGTTGAAATAAACACATAGGTTACCGATTTACATGTGAAAATATGTACTCTACACACACTAAAAGTATAGTTTTTTTGTCTGGTGGGTTTAGCACTAGCGACTTCAGAGCGGTTTCTGGTTAAACAGAAAGGTCACAAAGAGGTTTTTAAGGACTATCTCTGAAGGGATCCTTTCCATTATGTTGTCAGACACTTAGAATATTGATCTGAGTCTGTCAGTGGTAAAACGAGCACTTTAATGAAGGTAAATACAAGCTAGACAGTTGTCTTATTAACTTACATTGTAGCTTGTTTCACTGCTGCCGACTGCAGCGATCTCTCTTAATACTGGACCAATGTCAAAGATTGTTGTTCCCATCAGTCACTTAGACACAAAAACATGGGAAATAAAAAACAAAACAATAGTTTCCCTTTTTCCGCTGGAAAAGCGGTTCATAACACTCACTTTAACATTTATTGTATAGGTACACTTTTTTTTTTTGAAGAGATTGTTTCTAAAAGTATATTTTTATGTTAAAGGAAACTCCTACATTTATATAAATGTTTTGCATTTTCACACCACTCCAAAGAAACAGTACTGCAGTCCGAGTTTAACCTCCAAATGGCTGTATTTTTGAAACAAATTAGAAATACTAAGTCTGCAGGAATACTTTATTGGCATCATGGAAATGTTTCAGCTAGCTGTCTCTGTTTTTACTTTGTCTCACTCTTCTTCCTCAGCTTTCTCTCCAGCCCTGGAAAATCATATCTCTTCCCCCGTCAACAGTGGCACTCTGGAGTACAAGTCTGGTCTCCCTCCCATCTCCCCCGGGAGTTATTCCCCCCTCCCTAAGCACTTACTTGGGGAAGAGGATATAAACAGGTTGGATGGTTTTTCCTTCTTACGGTAATTACCTCTCTTCCTACCAGACTACTAGAACTACAGGTAGAGGATTTGCCCACCCCGCTCCTCCTGTCTCCCCCTGGTCCTGACTGATCTGTGTCTGTGTTATAAATCAAAAAGGCATCAAAACTCCATGGAGTTATGATGCAATTTTAAAGCACCCATTGTTTCTCTGTGTTTGGCTCACTTGTTTTGTTGTTTTAAAAAAAAAAAAATAGTTTCCCCTGCTGTGTTTTTCAAAGATAGCCTAAAGAGTTCTGGTACGATTAAGGTGGGTCCCTTGATCCTTAATCAAGATCTTCAACACTACATTCTGATCACAGTTCCTGAAACAAATAAAATGTTCCCAGAAACAGCTATTTGAAAACCACTGGTCTGCTGTAGTCTTGTGTTTGTGTCTGAATGTCTCTTTTTATGATTTCTTTGTGGACAATGTGTTGTTTAGTGCCTTGGTGACGCATGCCTGGTGGTACACGCCGTGGCTTCGAAAGGCTTTGGTAATGTTGTTCATCAGTGGAAATGATAGTAAAGGTTGCCTCAGGTCCAGCAGCAGTACCATCACTGCACAATGTGCACAAAATGACCACGAAGTGTAGAGAAAGTTGTGATAGAAAACAGTGTGTCTGTCTATCTTGCCTGTTTCTATGGTATTGATGTGGCATCAGCGGCAGAGACAGATGTTGCCCTTGCTGTGTCATCAATGCTTTGTTTTGCGTTTTCCAGAGATCAGCTGAGTGTTTTGGGTTGTTTAAAAAACAAGCATAAAAATCAGGATGTATCATTTTAGCTGACTCATCGCACATACCCATTGTTGGAGGATTTGTCATATCAGCAGCTGATATGACAAATCCTTTGTCACATCTGTAAAGATAAGCTACGCTCAATTAATAGGCTTGCTACAACTGCCATTCTCTTGAGGCAGTGCAGTAAAGTGATGGAAACTGAAGGTGGGGCAGACCCAGAAGTTTATGTGTGTATATGTGTGTATATGTGTGCGGGTGGAAAAAAAGCTATTAACCAACTGCAAAAAATCAGTTGTGGGGAATTCAAACCTACACCAGAACATTTTACAACATGTAGGAGAGCCATGTAGTGTCCAACCCAACACAGTGCTACAAATACTTACCATTAAATAAAATAGAAAGGCTTTTTAGTGACATATTTTTCACATTTTTAGTTCTTCCCTCCTCTATGACTGCTGCTCTCAGTCCAAACACAAGAAAGCTGAACATGTCTCACCAGAGTGAGTCACAGCCAAACATTAGCAGCTCCCCACCTCAGCTGACCTAACACCTAATCCCATAACAAGCTGCCACAAGGCTCTGGACCAAATGGGCCAAATTTCCTATGAAGTCATATCTAAGAGTAAAGCTTGTGTCTTTCTGCTCAGAGGTGGATGTTCCCCTGCTGCTTATCAAACATAAGGTTTGGTCTGAGGTTTGGTTATATGTCACTGCATTTGAAGAATGATGGACGAAAGCAGATTTTTCGGCAGCACAACAAGGACTAGTGGTGGATGTCACAGTGACCAATTGATACACTCCATAATGCTCTTCTGTTAGATTAGATCATTGTTGCGTGCTGTGGCAAGAATGACGCTGTGTTGTCCATTTGCTAAATAAAGATCAGGGTGGAGGAATATTGCAGCAGAGTGGTAACAAAAGCTCATTTCAGAGGCTAGCTGAAGGACCCATGTGTTAAGCTTTGTTGAATAAGGATTAGTCCTCCATTGTCTTTGGCGTTAAGAGGTTTAGTATTTGCTCTTGGTCCAAGGTGCTTGAGATTACCTTGCTGACCTAAAGTGAAGCACTCTAACAGTAGCTCTGCACACACAGGATACTACAAAGCCAAGTGGATCCTCACATTCTGTAATAACTGATAATGCATGTCCAGTAGCTTCATTCTTTTCATCACTGATTGGGAAAGTAAAAAATGTTCCTTACAAGCTGAATTCTAAATGTCAGAATTTTGAATATTGATATTGCTTTTAGGCCAAGTGAGAGACTAGGGGATGAACCCTTCTGCTTTATTAGCAAGAGCAGAAAGTTGTTCTGGCAAATACTACAGGAATTTACCCACATATCATGTAATGATTTGTAGCCACGCAGCTCATGTACTACAGAAAATGGTAGAGTGGTAGTTTTTTTAGGGTTTTCAGATTTTTAGAAATCACTGCCAGTTAGAAATTCATAATCACAATAAAATGATTACTCCATTTATTACTTTACTTAGTAATATGCCTTCATTTTATGGCTGTTATAGGGTGTGAAGTCCAAATATTAAGCAATTTATTGCTGTCCAAATTCTTGTAAAGCTCACCATGTTTGTCTTCAGTTATTTTCATCTTACTGCCTTACTGGCATTTGAAACTTTTAGTAGCTACTTCAGATCATCTCCACAACCCTCCACAGTTAGAGTCTCCTTTGAACCAGCAGTGTGTTTGAGATCCTGTGGTTTTCTTTAACACTAATGTTCAGATACTGACTGCTGCATGACACTACATTTGGCCTCTAGTTCAGAAAAGCACAAAGTTACTGTACTTTCAAGTGTTTGAACTCCAAAATCTGACTGAGTTAAGGCTAATGAATAAAAGAAAAAGAGCAATGCACAGCAGCCTTCCAGACTCTAAATGGCACCTACAGATCCTTACAGGGTCGCTGCGTTTGGGTCTGATCTGGACTGACTGGCTGCCTCAACTCAGCTCATTTCAGTATGAATGATTCAGCAGGAGAAACCAAGCCAACTGTCCAGACCTCTCTGGCTTCTGCATCTCACCAGCGGGCCGTTATTGAGACT